>NW_027468859.1:7959649-7989649 GCF_046254945.1 Alosa pseudoharengus
AGGCGTGCTTTTGCAGAACATTGTTCTGTTATATTTTTTTTGTGATTCAGATTCCCTGCAAAAAATGATCCATTGAATCTTTAGTGACCATCACAATCTTCGTCTTACTCATTTCACTGCAGCATCCTATACTGTGGTCATTCATCAATGTTTTTTGCCCACTGTAGAAGTCCATTCTGTCTCACCAGTTTCTCAGTCACCAAATGTTTGCACCGTCGTATGTTTGCACTTTTTTCGGGGTGTTGGGTGGGTGGGGGGGTGGGGACGGGGTTGGGGTAGGGTTGGGTGTTTTTTAAAGGAGAATTCCGGTGTGATATTGACCTAAAGTGTATTGAAACATGATACCGAGTGTGAACGTATGTCTCATAGCCCATCTCGGCTTGTCCCCTGCACTCCAAAATCTGGCGCTAGTTAGCCGATGCTACCAACAGCTTTTTCAATTGTGGTGCTTCGGCATCGGGCTAGCCATGCAAATAAATCACTGTTTTACACCATTTACGAGGCTCAATGTATCTCCACACTTCATTGGTAGACTTCCGAGGGCCCTGACATTTAAAACGAGACATTGAGAACTTTGAAAAAGCACTGGTAGTTTACTTACAAGACGATTTATACAGACAGTATCTTCACGAAGTTTAGCGTTTGCAGCCATCTTGAATTTAGTCACGATAAGTCGAGCGACAAGTAAGAATGAACAGGTATGATAAGGGATCAGATTCCAAAAATAATTCAGTGGAAATGCATGGATTCCAGTTTCTTCCAGTAGCAGCAACTGGAATCCATGCATTTCCACTGAATTATTTTTGGAATCTGATCCCTTATCATAAATGGTGTAAAACAGTGATTTATTTGCATGGCTAGCCCGATGCCGAAGCACCACAATTGAAAAAGCTGTTGGTAGCATCGGCTAACTAGCGCCAGATTTTGGAGTGCAGGGGACAAGCCGAGATGGGCTATGAGACATACGTTCACACTCGGTATCATGTTTCAATACACTTTAGGTCAATATCACACCGGAATTCTCCTTTAAGTGTCTCCCTCAAGAACCTTTTCTGGAACTTATACACCTTACTCATAAAAATGACCAATTTGGAAGAATTAAATCCAAACACACCACACACCACAATCAATGTACTGCTAGCACCCACTATCTCCACAGATCCTATGGGGATGACAACAAGAACATTACATAGTCTGTCTAGTGGTAGGCTCAGGATAAACCTTGACTTCTGAGTGCCTGACCGAGAGAGGGACTCCGAAAGGACTGAGGTTAGAAGGACTGTGTGTGTGTGTGTGTGTGCATGCGTGTGTGTGTGTGTGTGCATCCTGTGTGCGTGCGTGCATGCATGTGTTTAAATAGGTCAGCAGGCCCAGAGGAGCACACACACTCACACTGCAATGAACAGTTGTTGATTAATGAGACAAGATAAAGTTAACAAGAGAAAGTTGTTTGTAGCCATTTAAAGCTTAATTCCTGTCTCAATGAGTAAATGAATGTATTAAAAAAAATAAAACATTGCAGCCTGTAAGGCTTTTGATTAATGCCTTAAATTTAATAATGCATTTCCTTACCGAATTAAATGTATTTTTTATTGTTCAGTGAGCTGTTCCAAAGAGTCTAGTAACACAGGTTTGTTGTACAAGTGTCTTTTGTAGTTATTGTATTCATGACCCCTCTCTTTCTCTTTCTCTCTCCTTTCCTCCTTTCCTCTTAAGCAGTGATTTCTACCCTCAAAGGGAACTAATGTAATCAGGCTTTTAAATGTGTAATGTGAACGCTTTAAATGTCAAGGTTACGGCGAGCCTGTCTGAAAGGAAACACACTTGTGATATTAAAATCCATGAAAAAACGTTGGTGACTCAGTGTTGTTGTTGTCAAATTTTCCGTCAGGAAGGATATCAGAAACTTTTCTTTAGTCTTTTCTTTTATGAGACCAAGTAATTTTTATTACAGTAATGATATGTTGTGTAAGTTACATAATGTTCATATCATTGACCTGGATCTTTGTGTGATGTGAAATGTGCTCTATAAACAACACAGGTCTGACCAATTGCAAATGACAAACCGTGTTTATTGTCAGCTGTTGGACACGCACCAATTGCTCTCATAAATAGACAATCAAAAGTCATCTATGTGTGTGTGATGACCAAGGCGTCATAATTAACAATGCCGTGATCACCAAAGAAATATTTACACTACAGTCATAAATCAAATACGAAACCAACCTCAACCGTTTAGTCACTACTTTTAAAATGCGATACTTTTAAAATGCATTTTAAACATGGATAAAGATGACAATGTCCATGTGAAGCAATGAGTTAAAACAACACAATAGAACTGAATTATGTGACAGACAGTGCGGCTAAGAGAATAAAATGAGTAAGTTGTGTGTTTCTTTCTTGTCCTTGTCAATCACTAGATATTAGTTTTTCTCCAGTGGACCCGAGAGTTTTTTGTAACTTCTCAACACACATCTGTATTACAGAATCTACAGCAGAGTATAAAGCAGGATTTTATAAGCAAAATAAAATCAAATAATTACACCAGAACTTCTTACTCTGCTTGTTTCATGACTAAAACATTACAACAAAATAATGCATTTTTTTCAGTCATTTTTCGATATCTTGATTTAGGAAAAAGTTAACTGGAGCTACAAAAACCAAACAAAACAAAACAAAACAAAACAAAATAAACAGAAAGTCAGCTTTGCTATATCTTGCACATTAATTATTAGAAAATTTCAGCCAGTTTCACAAAGTGTCTCAGAGGAAATGTTACATCAAAATTCATTCAGAGTATGGCTTCTTTTTATCTCTCTGGGAATAAATAGTACAAAAAAATCATAATTTGTCATAAATTCATAAATAACAGGTGTTTTAAAAATAGATTTTTTCTTTCTCTTTCTCTATTTTTTTGGGACAGTAGCGGCGTTTTCCCCTCCCTTTGGAGAGGTCAGAGAAAATGGATGGGTCAGCTTTGGAAGCAGGCCAGCCAATTGGTCATTGTGTGTGTGTGTGTGTGTGTGTGTGTGTGTGTGTGTGTGTGTGTGTGTGTGTGCGTGCGTGCGTGCGTGGGACCAGTGCTATTACTGTATGTGTGCCTGAGAGTCAGTCTATATTTGTGTGATCAACAGATCATTGTTTTGCATTTAACAGTATGTGTGTGTGTGTGCATGTGTGTGAGCGCATGTCTCGTAGGCAGTGGGTCATTGGTGAAGCACAGCATCCTCAGGTGGAAGGAGTGGTGAATTTGCTGGCGACCCTGCAGCTGAAACCATCCTCAGACAACAACGGTTTCAAATACACCAGCACCCACATCATACATATGTGCTTCAGTCTCCGTGTACTTGTGTGTGTGTGTGTGTGTGTGTGTGTGTGCATGCGCGCTCATGTTGCCCGTCACGTGGGTGGCGGTCCGTTGGTGTAGCGCAGCATAGGGTAGAAAGAGCGGGCGAAGTTGTTGGCGAGCGTGCAGCTGTAATCGTCCTCGGACAGAGGCACCAGGCAGGCGAGCACCAGCAGCAGCAGGAAGAGCAGGTGCAGGGGGAAGGCGGCGCGCAGCACCCGCTGGAAGAAGGAGCGCTGTGGGGACGGCTCACGTTTCTCCGCCCTGACGCCCAGGAAGAAACAAACAAACATATTGAGATATGTCATATTGAAATGTTGAAATAATTAAGGAAAGATACACACAAACGTCAACACAGACACACACATATGGTCATGTAATTTAAATAATTATAGGAAAAATACCACGCGCACACAGAAATAAATTCATATTAATGACAGACACACACATAAGGTCATGTAATTTAAATAATTATAGGAAAAATAACGCGCACACACAGAAATAAAGTCATATTAACCATAATCATATTGAAATATAATTACAGCCCCATTGGTTTATAAATGTTATCAACTCAAGTTTTTGTTATTGTTTTTTTATAGATTTATTTTTGGTCTTTTCATGCCTTTACTAACAGGACAGTGGAGAGAAGGCCGGAAATGAGTGGGAGAGAGATGGGGAGTGTGGGTTCGGGAAATGACCTCAGGCTGGACACGAACCAGGGTCCCCTGGGCATCAACCCAACTTAAGGTTTAGGGCATGAAGTGACCATTTCTGTAGGTAATGGAATTCACAGTCTTAATTACTTACTTACACAGAGAAAAAAAGATTTCCACTTTCCTTAAGGCACATTGGTATGGTGACTGTGTGTGATTTGCTTGACTGTGTGTGTGTGTGTGTGTGTGTGTGTGTGTCCGAGGCGATTGCTCGAAGACTACAGGGGAAGCTCAGCCTCCTCTAAAATATCATGGAAAATCGCATCAAATAACACTATTACATTAGCTAGCCTACTATTCCAACTAGAACATGCTGAAAACATGTTCATCTTCATGGCTAGTTTGTTCAGCAATAAGGTTTTGCCGGTCATTTATCGTGATTTCGCACCCGTAATACATTGCTGTGACGACACGATCCATCAAAAAAACATGCAAAAACCCCATAAATGCTCGGCTTCACTGGACTTTCAATGGCACTACAGAGTGGGCTGATCTCAGTGCAGAAAAGCTACACGTTTATTGGACAAGTGCCACAAAATCATCATTTCCAGGGAAGCCCGGCGTCTCTGGGGGTGAATAGACCTCTCCAGAATAAGTCCCGCCTCCGTAACTTCCGTATCCATCCAACTTCCGGTCGTCAAATGTCTATGGGAAATAACATGGCGTTTCGAAAGATCGTACCTGCTAAACTCTGTAGGTGACAAAGAAAAAGTAGATCCCTTGAGGATCAATAAAGTATCTATCTATCTATCTATCTATCTATCTATCTATCTAAAAGCTGGTGGGCCGATTGGCCTACACACTTCATGTCATGCCATCTAGTTTTCACTGGATTTTTTGATTGTCGGTGCCGTTTAAGTAGTAAGCGATTATTAATGCTAACCGGGAGCTAGTTCCGATGTACGCTGGAGGAGGAGGGCTTTAGATCTTGCTCACAACCCAGTCACAACCTAACGTGATGGTCATTTTCATGTGTGATTCATGCGTGGTTTCAGTGGTCTATAAATGTAAATCGTTTGCAAGGTTCAGCCAGAGACGTTGATAAAGCTAACTATAAGTTAACTATAGAATCTTTGGTTCAGCCTCTTTTCAACATGACTTAACTTTGGTTTGACTGTGCGAGTTTGTTGGCTGTTATTGAGATATTTGAAAAAGAAAGAAATTGCCGACGAAGACACTAAAGACATGACGAGATGAGATTTTTTTTCACGAATAACAGATAATGATAAGCAGACTAGGAATCAGAGGCTGAATCGTATTGAGTCGATAGCTTTATTTTGCATGACCTTGATCAGAACAGTAACGTTTTCAGAATGTATTAACAACCTATCAAACATGATGATTTCACGCAGGGTTAGTGCCACCTCCGTAGACAGGCTCTGGTGTCACGAACTCCATTTCGGTGAAGACAAACTATGAAACATTGCCGTTGCTATGCAACCTTGACTGGGGGAGTCGCGGCGTCTGAAGCTTGCGTTAGCTTAGTGCTTCTTACTGATATATTTCTACTTTAACAGCACCGACAATCAAAACACCCAGTGGAAACTAGATGGCAGAAGTGTGTAGGCCACCATTTTTTTCTACTTCGCCACCTAAAGATGTTTTACCGGTATGATATTTCGAAATGCCATGTTATTTCCCATAGACATTCGATGCCCGTTAGTTGGATGGATACGGAAGTTACGGAGGCGGGACTTATTCCGGAGAGGTCTATGGGACAGTGGGATGGCCCGGACGCCGAGCTTCTGTATGATGATTGGAGGAACCGTCATAGAGGCTGGACTCTTTTTGATTGACAGCATATGTCGCGATCTGACAGGAAGTGGTTCAAGTTCAAGGGATGTGTTAACGTTGGCAGGTGAAGTCAAGAGGCAAGGCAAGTTGCAGCTCAAATTCTCATAATTTGGGAGCAATACAGTCGGTTTCTATTTGTCTTTGTAAATAGCATACTGTAAATAAAACCGTGATCTGGAGTTACAGAGTTTGTGACTTGCTTTTGTTTCAGTTGTGTATTTAGGCTAAGTTAGGTAGCGCGCTATATAACGTTGTAGGCTACATTATGCCATGTCTGCCATACCAACTCTATAGCCTACTGTTTGGCCTATTCTGGGTTTTGGGATAATTTTTGCCCTCAAAGAACAATATAGCACCTTAATAATATTAATTTGATAATTGACCATTTTTATCAGAGCTTCCCCTGTTCCAAAGAGCAGCAATCGCCACTGGTGTGTGTTTATGCCCATATGTGGTGTGTGTGCGCATGTGTCTCACCTGCTGCCTGTTGGCGATCGTCTGCCTCCTGCTTCAGATGGGGAATCCTACAGGGAATGGAACACAGGCCTGTCAATCACACTGCTTACAGTACATCAACACACAAACATGGATTCAAAACTGAATACGCAGCGACCTCTGATTCTGTCCATCTTTAGATAAAAATTTTGGACAACATGCAAAAAACACCAAGGGCTGCAAAACAGGGGTGTTTGTAAACTGCTCGAGGATAACCTGTACATTATACACTTACAGTAGTATCTCTTCAGTGGTGCTCTTTTTCTCTCAACTTGAGGAGAATTGAGGTGAACATTAGCAATATGTCTCTCTACGCTAGCGCTAGTCTTTCAAGCTGCTCTGATTACCCTCTGTTCACTGACAGTGGTGTTTTTTCCACTCTGTCAGACGGAAATGAACTATAAGTGGATAATTGCTGATGGCTTTGAGGGCTTGTACCTACCTTCGATCCCGGGATTCTTGCCAGCTGCCTGCTTTGATGCAGCGATTCAGCTGAGTCCTGCAACCATTTACAAAGGCAGGTTTAGTGTGACAAACAGAAACTCTGTCAGAAAAGATAGCTATTTGGCTATTACAGGGGCCCAAGAGTACCATTGTCCAAAATAGAAACTCAATAATTTTATATCAGTCCTCCGCATTTTACACTACAGTTCCTCAATGTTCCTTTCTACTACTCAGCTTTAAAAAAAATACTGTGCTTTAAGCGGCTGCTGGCTCTGCGGCTACTGCTGCATGGTGTTAGCCCACAGTCACATTAGCTACAAGAGACAGCGGCAAAGCAGCAGGCTCCCATTCATTTTCAATAGGAGTGGCCGTTTGCCAGCGACAAGTGATGAGCTTGCCGTTGCCACGAGCAAAGGCGGGGCCAAAATAGACAAGAAGTCTATTTTATGCAAATGCTGAGCGATGCAACAAAGCGACTGCCAATCGGAGTGAAGGTGACGTGACGTTCGTTGCTTGAAAGTTACCTCAAAAACTTTATCCAAGATGGCGGAGCTAACTCATGGAAGGCAATATTTCTGTATTAACATGTAAGTTCAGGGTTTGTGGCCTTATATTTTGCAATACCTAGCAAGAAATCAACAACGGAGTACAGCCTTATTAACAGCCCACTCAACGGGAAGTTGGTCGCTGTCTTTTGTAGCTAATGTGACTAGAGCGAGAGTTAGAGTTCCTTGACTGCAGTCAAAGACTGGCCCTGTTAGCACCATAGCAGTAAGAACAATCAACATGGCACTTTAGAGTTCCTTGACTGAAGTCAAAGACTGCCCCTGTTCGTCTGAACAACCCCAAATAAGGCTTTGACTGCTCACAGAAACGTTTCCAATCTTAATATTTCAAAAAAGCTCAGGGATGGCACACACATTTTTTCCCTGAAAGCTCCACAGCTATGAATGTATTTCAGAATCATTATCTTCTGAAGACATTTACTGTGGAAAAGAGAGGCTATTTGGGAGTGGTCAGTTCACTGAGTGCTTTTTATACTGGTTTCTCTGGATCCTCTGCCATTACTGATGCATCCATTTTGCCTCATGTTCAATCAGTACCTTCTGTCCTCCCTAGAAATAGACTCTCTGAGCTGGTAATAGTGCCACACAGAGTCATTCTAATGTAACAATCCAGCTAGTCTCAGAGATTAGGAAAGTCTCTCTCAAATGTCTACAGAAAGACAGACAAAAATCCAAAGTCCTGAGCACTGGTGCTTCAAAACTGCTGCCTGAAATGTCCTCCTTTTGGGTTGTGTTTGACTACCTATTTATGCACATTTCAAATTCTACAAAAAACTCTACACTGATGCATAATCAGATCTATGACTCTAAAAATATTGTACATTGACAAACACACACAAGCAAATAATCAAGCGAGCAAGCAAGCAAGCAAGTAAACATACAAACAAACAAACAAACAAACAAATTAGTCTCACCAGTCTCCTCTGCATGGTGTGGAGGTCCTGGCCCACCCATCAAGTATGCAAGCAAACAAACAAGTAAAACAAACAGACAAACAAACAAATAACGTGCGAGTCTCACCAGTCGCTTCTGGACGGTGCAGAGGTCTTGGCCCACTTGGCGCAGCAGTAGCCTCAGCTTGTTACCGATGACGTGTAGCTTCTCGCGGGCCTCGATGCTGTCTTCTGCACTGGCCTCGGGGAGCAGCTGGGCTGTGAGCTCCTGGAGCGAGCCCACCTGCCTCTGTCGCTCACGCAGCTCCTCCTCAAGGCCCTGGGCAGGAGAGAGAGAGAGACACACACACACACACACACACACACTTTACATTCAGCTCAATTCAACTCAATTCAAGTCATTTCAGGTTGGTTGAATTCGAATTGATTCGACTCGATTCGGTTTGAATCAATTCTATTTGTTTCCATTCCATTGAATTCAGATAAATTCAGATCAGTTCAGCTCAGACTCAGCCCAGCCCAGTCTAGAGTACACCAGTTCCATTCAGTTCTGTCCAGCCGAGTTCTGCTCAATTCAATCCAATCCAGTTGAGTTGAACTGAAGTGAATTTTATTTATTCTACATTAACGGTTGAAATAGTCTCAAGGTGCTTAATAGCAAGTACACAGGTTACAATGAAAAATAAATAAATAAATAAGAACACCTTTAATCTGCATCTGCCAGGCTGGGAATGGGCCAGAGAGAGAACAAAGGTGTAAACCTCCAGACCACGTCTACTTTACCCCCATATCTCCAGTCTCCCTTTGACTCGGCATTTGACTACATTTAATCATTTGGATGGAGAGAATTTCATGGCATCATAATACAAGACAGGCAGAGCCTCTCCTCTCCTCTCTTCTCCTCGCCCTTTCCTCTCCTCTCCTCTCAGCACTAATGTGGAGTGTAAACACATGTGCTGACCACTGCCTTACAGTTTTGTCGTTCTGGGCAACAGTTGAGTGGCTCAATAAATTCTGAGCAATGGAACATCATCATCGGGGTTGTGAGCAGATGAACTGAACAAATCTCATTACTCAGAAAAAAAAACTCTTTTTACTTATTACTGAGCTGGTTGACTCAGGCAGGAGATGTCAAACAGAAGTAATGATGTTTCAGAGAAAAATCAGCTGCAGTACATGGAAAGGGAGCACATATGGTTTCGCCCCTTGAGTAAGAGCGGGACGGAAGAGAAGCGATGCACGTGGGTGGCCGAGGCGAGAAGTGTGTGCCGAGAGAGAATTTTATCCCTTTTAATATTATTATTATTTTTTCTTTCATTATTACATTTTATCTCTATACCAATATTAATGTAAAGTTGATTATTAACATGTTATACCTGTAGCTTTGGCAACAATGACTTAACTCATTCATGCCAAAAAAGCACCATTTGATTTGATTTGATTTGAGAGAGAGAGAGAGAGAGAGAGAGGGAGGAGAGCGGTACACGTGGGTGGATGAAGCGAGGAGTGTGTGCCGAGAGAGAGAGAGAGACAGCGTGAGTGTGAACTGTGAACAGAACTGTGACCCCAATTCACTACATCATGAAGCTGTCAAAAGCCAAGAGACAAACCCTGAGATGAGTCCCATCAGCCAACTCATAATAGAATTGACTAATATCACACCCACTAATCTGACTAATCTAAACCACCAAGACAAAATTCATCTATCAGAGAAAATCAACACTAACAAAATAACATACACTGAGAAAGAAATGTATATTACATATTGGAACTAAGTCACCAAAACCCAACACAAACTCGAATGCTATTTGGCCCTTAACCATGACTACAAATTAGCCCCTTATCTTGATACACTAATAGACAAAAAACTTCAAAATCCTTGATAATGTACAGACTCAGTGAGCACAACCTGGCCATAGAACATGGAAGGCGAAAGCAGACCTGGGGCCTCATTTATAAAAGGGTTGCGTAGAAACCATCCTTCATTTGATCTTAGATCATTTCTGAAATGATCGTACGTGTGATTCAGAGAAAACGAACGTACGCACAAAAAAACGTGCGTACGCCACCCTTCCAGATGTGCCCATTATAAATCACAAATGAACGTCAACTTGTGCGCAGCCGGATGGTTTTAGGTCTCCGCCTTGTAAACACCCCCTCATCAATATCATTAGCATATGTGTTAATGAAATCAATGGCCTAAAAGCTGTAGCTTATGTAAAATTATATATTGAAAACATTGTATAGGCCTAGCCTTTGCCATCTGATGTTAACTAGCCTATATGCGTCAGTTCGAATAGCTTACCTTATGTTTTTTCCAGCAAAGCTTTCTGGAAAGAGATCATATGCATCCATGTCTATTGTCCTCTGCTCGCTTTCATTCCTTTTGCTTGCAGTAATGTGAATAATCAACATTTCGTATGTTTAGGCCTACTTTGTAGGAAAAAAAAGGCTAGGACTAGCTTATGAAGGAAAGACCTCTAGGCCTATATAATCCTGTACGTTATGGTACAGTAGGCTACTGTACGTTTCCAATATGACCCAGGGTAATATGCTGATTTAGCCTACAAAACAGAGGACTAAATTATAAGCGTGATATGTCATGTAGGCTTAACGTTTCTTTTAGGGTAGGCTATGTTTTTGCTGAAAAAGTAGCCTAGTTCGCCGGTCATTTTTCATTCATTCTGCATATCTTTGCTATCATTTTCTTTCAATAATGTCCAATGGCTTAAACATTGTCCTTTATTGTTTGCTTTAGGCTTACCTTTATATTTTATCCTACATTATTCAACTCACGTATTGTCAACTGATCTTGGGCACTGCCAGTCAAAAAAAGCAAACAGGTGCGCGCTCTGCACCTCTTTACGCAACACTAAATCTTTACGCAACACTAAATATGAAGATGCCCTGCTTTCAGAGGATAACTTCCGTCCCTTGGTTGTGTAGGCTATATATGATATAAAATATCTATAGCCTACATTGTATAGCTTACAGTCAAATAATACCGTTCTGTTACGAAGCCGGGAATAGGCCTATGAGCGCAAATTAGAATGTAGTGGAGGCTAAACGCGAGTAAACGCAGTTTATCCACCTCTGAAATTTCAGAAATAGAGTTTAGGCCTACCCACCTCTTATTAGAGTTTATCCACCTCTCAAAAAAGTTTATTCACTTTTAACATTCAAAACTGTATGATCAAATACTATCCTATATTCCCAATACTGCACAATAACCTCCAACATTATCAAACTGTTCGAATGCCTTTTTGAATGCCTTCCTCTCCTAAACGAGGGCAATTGGACATTTGATGGTCAATATTAGATTGGTGAGAACACTAAATATACTAGATCACCTGTAAGAATGTTTCAATTATTCTATCGTAGGTCTTGGTTTTTTTTTAGATATTGTGAAATAAGTAAGCTATACGTATTTTCACTTTCTTAAGTGGGCTATAGTTTTCATTAGCAGTTTTATGCCAAACCATGAAACATTAAGCTGCGTCCAAAAACGTCTTTAAAAATCTTCTGATATTGATCATGCATATGGCAAAGAAAGACATAAGATCGTTGGTCTTGGAATTTTGAAAAATGCATCGCACTTGGACCTCAGATTACTTGCAGTACCCAGGCATTACCACAAGGAAATGGTTGTACGTCAAGTTTGAACCTGACGTGGAGATAAGCACTTTTCCACGTCAAAGACGGTTTTTATAAATCTGAGCGTTGGCATGGATTTGAGCGTACGCACGGTCTAAGATCAAATATGTGCGTAAGAACGCTTTATAAATGAGGCCCCTGGCAGCCTAGAGAAGCCAGACTGGGCTCTCTCTGATCTCAGAGTGCTGTAGAAACAGAGCTACATTTTCTCACTGAGTGCAATCATTATACAGACCTGAGATGTGAATTCTACATAAAAGCAAAAAATATCTAATATAGAGTTCACAGAACAAACAAATGAAGGGAAAATTAATATATATTAGGAGAAATTAAAGAAACTGCACTAGCAGCAGCAAAATATGTATCTGCATGCCACAAAAGAAGAAATACGTTTTAAACTTAATAATTTCTTTTTTTTTATCGTTATTAATATTACTATTATTGAAAATCATATGTTATTACTATCATTAACATTATTACTGCTGTTTATTTTACTGTTCTTAATGCTTTGGCAATATTGTACAATGCACAGTCAATAAAGCTCATTGAATTGAATTAAATTAAGAAAGAGAGAGAGAGAGGGAGAGAGAGGGAGAGAGAGAGAGAGAAAGAGAGCAGAGAGAGTGTGTGTGAGAGAGAGAGTGTGTGTGAGAGAGAGAGTGGGAGATTGAGTGGTTGATTTAATCAGATACTGTATTTCCCCTCTCAAAGTCTCAGTCATCAAAGCCATCAGCAGGATGCAGGATGTGTTATTGCAAACACAAGTGTGCTGACACGAACCTTATGAAATACAACACGTAAACATCAGAACAACTAGTTAAAGATGTGTATAGACACTCCTGTGCATATCAGAGGTTTGTGTTTATGTTTATTGTACTTGGCAGACGCTTTTGTCCAAAGTGATCTGCAGTATATATACGTATGTATACTGTGTTGTTATGTATAGTGAATGTATTTTGGATCCTGTGTGTTCGGCATATATAGCATATGTACTACAGTATATACATATAATATGTTGTAATGTGTTCAAAACCCATGGCAATTGCATTCAAATGTAAGATAGCTCCACCATCTAAACTGGCTTTTCTCAGTGCTGTTGAAGTAGACAGGCATTGGTGTTGGCTTGACTGTACTGTTGGTGGCTGGACATCACTGTTACCTTTAGCGTGGCCATGTGGTCGCGCAGGGCGGTCAGTGAGGTGGACTCATCGCGTATGTCCACCGTGTAGCGCCTGCTATCTGCGTGGGCCAGCCACAGCAGGAGGGCGTGCAACGTCTCATGGAACTCCTGAAGGCAGAGGGCAGGGGTCAAAGAGTGAGTGGGTGGTGGTTTTTGAACATTCTAACATAAGATTCCCTTCCACAACAATTCAAGGTTCTACAATTCTATGTTGAATTCAATGAACCCAGATATTCGTTAAAACGTTCATTTTCCAACATTACGTCACACCAGTGTAACGGGAATGTTGGAAAATGAACGTTCTAAAGAATATCTGGGTTGACTGACTAATTGACTGACTCTCAGGCAGACTGATTGTCTGATTCATTGATTGACTGACTGTCAGGGCCTTGTACACAAAACAATCTGTTATGTCCTGTATGTACAGCATACTGTAACTTTTCAGTGCAATAAACCACACCTGAGAGCACACTAGCCCAATGAATGAATGAATGAATACATGCATGCATGAATAAACGAATGAATGAATGGATTAATTAACATTACTGATACTTAAAACCTGCTATGTACCTATGATATGTCAACACATTTTCCTCTAGATTTACATACTCTACATTTGGTGTAGTAAGCGCTAAAGTCCGGCTCTCCTACCTGGCAGCGCATGAGTGTAGTGCGCAGGCTGCTCTCCCAGGCCTCCAGGCGTGAGCAGGCCTCTGTCCAGCCCTGGTTCATGGAGCGCAGGGCCTCATGCAGCCGCCCCGGGTCCTCCAGGCACTCAGGCCTCTTAGCACCACCCTCACCCTGCTGCTGGAGCTGCTGGCCACCCAGGTTCAGAGAGAGCATCATGGCCTTGTAGCGGGCAAAGGTCTTCTGCATCTCCTACACAGCAAAGGGAGGATAAATGGATGGATGGATGGATGGATGGATGGATGGATGGATTGATAGATAGATAGATAGATAGATAGATAGATAGATAGATAGACAGACAGATAGAGACAAATAGATAAATAGATAGATAAATAGATAGATAGATAGATAGATAGAGATACATAGATAGATAGATAGATAGATAGATAGACAGATATAGATAAATAAATAAATAAATAAATAAATAAATAAATAGATAGATAGATAGATGTCATTCAGTGACGTGCGTGAGAGGAGAGGGGTGGTGGAGGAGGAGAGAAGTGCAGATGGAGGGAGGAGAGTGTAAACAAAGTAATTCAATTACATTTGATCTGATTTTATTTCTTTAATGCCAAAAACGTCTGAAATAGTCTCAGGGTGTTTTACAAAGCCCAGTAGACACATTAGATTTAGACAGTAAACAGTTCAGACACCATAGCCATGGTAGGCACGCTACATCAAAGTATCTGATAGCCATAGCTGTACTTCAAAATGACATACAAATTGGTTCAGTGGATACGAACTCAGAGCAAAGTTTCAAACTTCAAACGCATTGAGTTCAACTTGTGCAACTTTGGCCAAATTTGTGTTGAATCATAAGAATGAGATGGTCAAATTAAGTCAGATATTCTGGGTACCGTAAGTTCATTATATGACATTAGTTAAACTTTGACAGTCAGAATGGAGAATTATCATTATGTGTGTGTGTTGAATCATAATAATTAAATGGTAATGTCTGATTTCTTAGGTACAGTTAGTTCATTAAGTGGCAACTATGACAATGATTTTTCTGTCATCGTACCTTGAGCTGCCGGACTTTAGCCTCCATGGCCTCGATGGTGGCGTCCGGCTCGGGCTTCTGCAGCTGCTGCAGCTCGGGCGTCACTTGGCCCAGCCAGGAAGTGATGTCACTGAGGTCAGAGGTCAGCTGCTGGCGGTCTCTCTGGCTGCTCAGCTCCTGGGTCATGGCCTGCGCCTGTAGAAGCTCCCAGCGCTCAATCACTCCTGAGAGGAGGAAAGAAGAGGAGGAGAGGAGAGGAGGGAGGGGAGGAGGAGAGGGGTGGAGAAGTGGAGGGGAAGACGGAGTGGACAAGAAGAGGAGAGGAAGGGAGGAGAGATAAGAGAGGAGAAGACAGAGGAATGGCAGGAGAATGGAGAGGAAAGAGTTGAAAGGAGAAGAGAATAAAAGAAGAGGGAGAAAGGGAAGAAGTGTTAAATGGAAAGAGGAAAGAAGAGGTGAAAAGAGGGTGGAAGAGAGGAGATGGTTATGGGATTTGGCAGACGCTTTTGTCGAAAGCGACTTACAAATAAAACAATAGTTAAATTAACAGTGAACAGTTTTAAAAAGTTGGTAAGACTACATTAAGGATAATAGCAATAATACACAATAATGTCAATGCAATCAATAACCTAATGAAAATAAACAATGAAAATTAACAAATACTATAATATATAATAACCATAACGCATAAGAAACGCTTAACTAACAAAGTGCAGGCTGAACAGATATGCCTTTAGACCCCTCTTGAAAGACCCAAAACTATCACAGGAATGGAGAGCACTTGGCAATTCATTCCACCAACAAGAAACCACTGAGGAAAAGAGTCTTGAATTTATGCGTTTATGGCATGTCCACACAGCAGCTTGATCATAAAATTGAGATAGCAGGGAGCAGATCCAGTAAGTGTCCTATAGGCCAAGGTGAGAGATTTAAGTGCAATTCTGGCCACTATAGGGAGCCAATGGAGAGTAACTAAGAGAGGCCGGCTGATTGAAGACTAGGGATGCTGCAGAATTCCGAATCTGTTGCAACGTTCTTACTACACAAGCAGGCAGTCCCGCTAACAGTGAATTACAATAGTCTAGTTTGGAGATAACCATGGCCTGTACAAGACGTGTGGAATCTTGTGTTAGATTAGGTCTGATCTTCCTAATGTTGTAAAGGACAGACCAACATGATTTTGCAATTGCGGCTAAATGCTCAAAGTCGGTCATCAATTATGACGCCCAAGTTACGTGCCGATTCAGTTGGGGTCAGTGAAGATGAGTCAAGCTGGATGTTAATCTGTTGGGGAATAGCTGTTTTTAGCTGAAAACACCAAAAGCTCTGTTCTTGAGAGATTAAGCTGAAGATGCCAATCTTTCATCCAGACTCAAATATCCTTAAGGCAATAAGGCAGGGCTCTACACTAACACACAAAAAATTTAGGAGCACAGACAAAAATTTGGGCGCACAGTCACTTCTGTACTTAATTTACACATAATCTAACATTACACTGCAGCTAACAGTTAAACATGCCAGTGCACCAATTGCGAATATTAAGAATGACTGACAACATTTAGGCTACAGGAACCAGGATTTTAAAGATCAGTGCCTACTTTATTTTCAGTCTGTTCTATTTTCCTACATTTTGTTAATGTAAAATAATATAATACATTGCCATATTTGCATTTAGCCTGTATATCAAGTATCCTGCCAAATGTACAGTAGGCTAATTTATTTATTTGTGAATCCATCTGTAGCTACTCCAAATATGCCCATGGTGACCTATCTGACTGCATACTGCCTAATACTACTACTAAAACAGTCAATTTTCTCTTCCACAAAACCCAACATAGGCTATCAAGGATATATATATTTTTTATCCTTTTTTTTTTATATATCTGCATTGATGGGGGCAGTAGGCAAACGTTAGGCCTACTTTCGTTTTGCACTTCAGCTTGTATTCTGTGTAAACAAACAAGAATGCGTGGAAGCCTGGAGTTGTCAGTAGCGTTCTACCTTTGAATAATATGGGAGTATTACGGGAGGCTACTTTTGTGCCTGTTCGCTACAGCTATATTTTGCATATAATTGCAGCCAATACGTCAACTGGGCTAAAAGGCATGTTAGGTTACCTTTCCTTCTCTCACTGCATTCTCAGAATCTCAGCCTGTTCCTCCTATATCCGATGAATTTGTTGGATAGAAGAACTAATTTCTTCAATCTTTGCATCTTGGCTGGCTAGTCTAACTTTTCGCTTTTTCTGCGCGCTCTTGGATTTGATAGAAGCGACTACTAGCGAGTCACAACGCGAAACTGCTAACGTTGATGGGAGGTGTAGTTTTTATGCTGCATTCGCGACGTGATTCTATGGTTTGCACATGTTTCTCGATGTTGAGGTGTATTTTGTAGACAAACATTGACATGGTTAGAAGTCATTCGCACCAGTGCGCCTAAATATTTTTTTGCACTCGCACGCCATCATTTTTACTCGCATGTGCAAGTGAAATGGGCGCACTGTAGAGCCCTGCAATAAGGACATAAAACAAGAGCCAAGCCAAAGAGCCAAGAAAACAGAATTGACAGAAAAGACACCAAAGTGCAAAGAAGAGAAGATGGCATGAGATGAGAGAGAATATTAAGAACCATTTCCTCATCCATCTCATAACTGACAGAAAAAGTGTTGTTTTGTACAACTATAAACCAGTGGTTAGTCTGATATGTGATGGCGCTGTAAAACCATTTATTGATGTCACAGACCACAAACAGACATGTTTGTGATCGTGCCAGCTTGTGATTCACTTTCAAGGCACGCCTCACAACAGCTGTGTCACATTAAAACAAGCCATTGCTTGACTTCAAATATGACCACATTATGACTGGTTTAACTATCGCAATTAAAATGGTCCTTGGGCTGAAGTTGTCCTACTCTGTTTTAAGGTTAAACAGGAGTGAGCGAGTGTGTGTGTGTGTGTGTGTGTGTGTGCTCTACTGACGTGACACTATGTGACGAGACACACTTTGCCCACATTTCCATCTCCAAACATGCATAATGTACTGCTTGTCACACACACACACATATATACACACACACACACACACACACACACACACACACACACACACACACACCTGACTGCTTGTCTGCAGTGGTGAGGCCGGTGAGGCCCTGTTCCTCCTGCTGCTCCTCATCGTCCAGGATCAGAGATACGCGCTTCACACTCTTGATGCTGCCGCTGCATTCCGACATCAGACGAACCTGAACCACACACACACACACACACACACACACACACACACACACACACACACAGTTAATTGATCAACTCTACAGACACAATGTGGGGAGTAGAGCTTTCTAGTGACAGATGGTGTCTATGATGGCTGAATGTATGTATGAATGTATAGCCAGCAGAGGGCATCATCTACAGCATGTAATGTGTATACATCACATTTTTTCTCGATCGCTTTAATGCTTGTGTCAACTCTGGGATCACGTTTCCAAAACAATTAGTACGCATGTCTAATGAAAAACACTCTGGCCAAAATGACACATTTTGCTTGCAAAAGGCTCTTACTCTCTCAAAACATTTAAAACATGCAGCAAAAGCAAATTTTGCCTTCAAACAACATACTGTTTGTAGTCAAATCACTGTGTGATTTCAATCATTACACACTGGACAACAAATTGCAAAATGCAGTTCTCAAAATGAAGAGTTTCTGCCTTTAATTTTGGAATTGGAAAAACTGAAGACTAAATGTACTAAATAAAAATGAATTGTATTCATTCCTCCCAAGATGTAACTGTCATTGTCATGTAAGACCTACAGTAAGCATCTGGATAATAGCAATACAGTACTTTTTCTAAATGTGCCTTAGATCCATACTTGCAAATAGCAACACATAACAGACATGATATCTCTTATGGATAATGAATGATTGCTGATTGAGGAATTGTTTCACACAGGTGTATCAGAGATTCAGACATATGCAAGGAATCTTTACCACCTGTGAATAAATGTTTTCCTTTTGTTTAGCACAGAAAAACCAATAGAGTTTGGGGTCTTTGAATGACATTTGTGTTAACTGTTTTGCAGAAGGGTGTGATAAATGTGTGAACCCGATGAAAACATGTGAGCACATTTGCAAGAGATGACTTTTGCTGTGCAAAGCAGGTCAAAGTAATCGAGGCTCAAGGGTGTTCTGATTTCTGTGAAATTAACAGTTTAAAATACAATCAAATATTATATTATATATATATATATATATATATATATATATATATATATATATATATATATATATATTAGTAAAAAGGAACAGGGAAGGAACAGAAAAATTAAAAATAACAAAAAGTTGTGTCCATGTGTGTGTCCGTGTGTGTGTCTGTGTGTGTGTGGGGGGGTACTTACATATCCCTGTTTGTATGGCGTGCTAGTCTGGATGGGTGTGTGTCCGGCACTGTCGGTGAGGTCCAGCTGAGAGTCCTGGGAGTGCCAGCTCTGAGCCTTGGCCAGGGACCTGCCTGGACCTGACACACACATCACACCACACCACATCAAAACACATGTCACAACCATATCTAACAGCAGCCTACTAAAGACTACAACTCCCTGCATCCCACTGCTCTCAATTAACAGGAACCATTATCAGTAACACTGCTACTCTACTGGATGAAGTTAATTTCATTCAATATACAACCTGAATACATAAACATCAGATTAATACACATGTACTAATTTGTTAAACAATACTGCAGACCATGAATACAATAATACAGAACATGAATATTGTACATGAATTCATAATTGAAGACTGACCATTATATCGTCAATTTCATTAGATTATTCTTATCATAATACACTGATAATACAGCATACAACATCAATGTGATACATGCAGATACGTGATGTCAATAATGATATCAAATATCAGCTGAAAGGACGTTTTGGCACAGTGTGCAGTTATTAGTGCGGATCACAGGATATATATAGATTAATATACCCAGATCTCCCCATGCAATATTGGGTAAGTACTAACAGTTAAATAGATAGGAGGCTTATGCAGGTAAAGAGCTCCACATAAGCTGCAGCCGCTTTGAGCGCTCTACCCCCCCGACATAGCCCTCTCTTGGCTGGGCAACCCACACCGCCATGTCCCCCTGAGGGTACCATGAGGATGAGATGAGGAGGTGAAACAGAGGGATGAGAGGAGAAGAGGCAGAGAGAGGGAGGTACAGGGCAAGTGAGGGAGAGAGAGACAGAGAGAGAGATGTAGAAAGAGAGTGTGTGATGGAAAAAGGGAGGTATGGGGAAAGGGGGGAAAGTAGTGTGCAAGCACCATCAGGGAGTGAGAGAGTGCAGTGAAGAAGAGTGCTGATGGAGAACTGGGGGTAGTAAGTGGGTGGAGGAGGTTAGGTGGAGGACGAGGGGCAGACAGGGGAGGGGTGAGAGAGTGAGAGCTAGGGAGAGTGGTGTTCATGCAGGCCACAGCCACTATGCTGTAGGTGTGTGTGTGTGTGTGTCAGTGTGTGTGTGTGTGTGTGTGTGTGGGTGGGTGGGTGGGGGGTCGTTGGGTGCAGGGGCATGGCACGGTGTGGCAGCGCCTACCCGAGGTCTCCCCCAGCGAGTGGGCAGTGGCCTTTACGAACGCATCTGCGCTCTCAGTCACGTCCACATCTGGAGGGAGAGAGCGTTTGCCGCTGTCAAAGGCGTACATCACACAGACACACATGCACACTCACACAGACAATACACACATACATATATATACACACAGTTGCAAAAACACAGACACACACACACACACACACACACACACACACATATAAACGCACAAACACACACCACACACACACATACACAAACACACAGAAACACACCAAAGCATTTTTGGAAGCTGGGTAAATGATCCTTAAGGTGTTTTGCTTGCTGCACCACCATAGGATGTGTGTGTGTGTGTGTGTGTGTGTGTGTGTGTGTGTGTGTGCTCCATTGTCATTCCTCTTCCTCACCTGAGAGGGTGCTGTAGTACGTCCCTTCCTCGTCGTCCTCGTGCGAGGACGTGCCGCCCACATCCCCCGTGTGGTCCCACTCCAGTGGGATAGAGTCCACACTCACGGGGGTCTCCCGGCCAGAGCGCTCCAGCAGTGGAGCCACCAGGCACGCGGGGGCAGGAGCCAGAGGCTGCTGCTCCCCCACCGAGGAGGCCCCCTGCCTGGGTACTGTCCCTGGGGAAGCCTGCTGGAGCTCTGGTTCTTCCTTCAGCTCCTGGACACAGGCAAGGTCACAGATTAAAAAACTAGGCCTAAATGATAAACTTTAATTATAAAACATGATTATATATAATTAAAATTCAATTGTAACTGTTTGCCTTTCAGTAAAGAAAAGCATTGTGAGGCAGAGGGGAAAATGAAGATTAAGAGAACAGGAGACATCAAAGACAAAAAGAAAAAAGAAAAGACCAAAGAAAGAACGTCATGCGAAACGTCAAGTGCAGAGCGCCAGGCGTAGGAGAAGAGGGCAGAGAGTTATCAAAAGATGAAGGTCATTTCATAGAGGAAAGGAAGAGATAAAGTTTTGGGTGAGTTATGCCACTGCACATATATCAGCTCCACAACAAGGGGGAAGAATGCAACTCTGAAGGCTGTCTGCTAGCCAGAGGCACTGTTTACACTAAACAGGGAATCTAAAGGAGTCAGATAAGGAAGGACCACATCACAACCAGCAAGCAATGGCAACAACCCAACTGGGTTAAACTGGTACAGTAGCCTTGGATTTTTTTAAGGCATTATTTATCATGTAAATAATTCCGGACCCAACATGCAGGTCTGACCATTTTGAAAATGTAATTAATTTTCATATTAATGAATATTCATTAATATTCATGGCTAAACTGGCTGGTGGAAAAAGCATTATGAACAATAATTGAATAATAATAATAATAATAATAATAATAATAATAATATCAATAATTAAATCATGCTAAATGTCTCTCATTAGTGAGTCCAGAGAAAGAAGACATTATAGTCTAATTGGAGGTAATGGGAGACACACAGGGATCTTGTGAGGCTGCAGTTTACTGGGCCAGTGTGAAAGATTTCAAAAGAATTGAATAACAATCTTAAAGGAATTATCCGGAGTAAAATGCACTTTAGATCAATTTACGGATGATTGGGAGTACATACGTTGAGTTGACATCCAAATCATGTCATTCGGATGTGTTTTAAGAAAGTTCGATGTTACCGTTTTTAGTCAAAACTCGTTAGCGTGGAAGTATCGAAGTATCCCGAGGTCTTTATGTGGTCGGATAGAGAGTCCAGAATGAATTTCATCAAGCCAGTACCTTTCCGGAAATGTTGTCATCTTTGCTGCCATCTTTAGGGGAAAGTTCACAATTTCTTCGCCGTTTAAAAAAAACAAAAAAAAAACATAGTCCAGTCCATACAACTTCATTTCAATTTCAAAAGAAATACTGGACTATGTTTTTTTTTTTTTTTTTTTTAAACGGCGACGCAATTGACTCCTAAGGACTTTCCCCTAAAGATGGCAGCAAAGATGACAACATTTCCGGAAAGGTACTGGCTTGATGAAATTCATTCTGGACTCTCTATCCGACCACATAAAGACCTCGGGATACTTCGGTTTGGCTTTAGGGACCCTCTACTCACTACCACGTAAGTGTAATGTTGTTTGGAGCTGTAGAAGAGGTATAAAAATAGCGTTTTGTAGCGGTGAAATAATATGCCCTTCTCACTTCCACGCTAACGAGTTTTGACTAAAAACGGTAACATCGAACTTTCTTAAAACACATCCGAATGACATGATTTGGATGTCAACTCAACGTATGTACTCCCAATCATCCGTAAATTGATCTAAAGTGCATTTTACTCCGGATAATTCCTTTAAGATTGTTATTCAATTCTTTTGAAATCCTCTCCTGGTAAAAAGCCAAGACTGCATCTAAATTATCCCGGCTAGATAGTGGACAGGAAGCTTTACTAGTGAAATAAATCTAGTGCACGCACCTAACCACCCCATCCCCCCACATACGTAGTGCACATGAATACGAATGGGATATCATTCTTTTTACAAATAAAGATTGATCAGGAGCGATCAGAATAAAGTTTTCCCATGTCTCTCTTACATTGTAATAAAAATAAATCAATACGAACAAACTATGCTTGTCACAGTAGAGGCTACGAACCAAATGCAATGTTGTGCATTAGCCTAAAGTGTTTATGCTTTGAGTGCGCTATAATTCTGACTAGAAACGAGGCCCTGCCCGTTGCAGTGGCAGCACGATTGGTTCGCGAGGCGGTGGCGCTGCAAACCACTCAGGTGATACATTCAGAGAATGAAGCAGTTTCTGCTTCGAACGTCATATGTCACGTGATTTTTCCGTACCAAAGCAACCTTCGGAGCAGTGGTTCAAATGGAATTGTAGTTAATGGTTTGAAGCACGTATCGAAGCTTCAGTGTCAGACTGCCATCACTAGCTAGCCTAGAAATCTAGACGCACCCTAGCGGCAGCAAATTAATTTGCTCAGCCTGTACGTCTACTATCGAACCATAGGAATTTCGATTGGCCGACGCCGTGGACCTCATCCAATCACAGCGCTCTATTTTGTTAGAGAGTCTTAAGGCGGGCTTAACAGGATAACGACAGTCCTGCGACGGTGAAGGAAGGTGGCTATGGCAAACGAAGAGCGGTTGTTTGAATCGGCGTTGGCGTCAACTTTGGAGGAGTTGGACTTGTGCTTTTCTTTGAAAGTAGAGCAACACAATGCACTTAAGTCATTACTTTCGAAGAAGGATGTATTTGCCGTTTTGCCGACCGGATACGGATATGGTCGTAGAGCTGGCCTATTGACCTCTCCAGAATAAGTCCCGCCTCCGTAACTTCCGTATCCATCCAACTTCCGGGCGTGGATTGTCTATGGGAAATAACATGGCGTTTCAAAATATCATACCGGTAAAACATCTGTAGGTAGCGAAGTTGAAAAAGCTGGTGGGCAGATTGGCCTACACACTTCTGCCATCTAGTTTCCACTGGATTTTTTGATTGTTGGTGCCGTTTAAGTAGTATACTATAGACTATACTACTTAAACGGCACCGAAAATCAAAAAATCCAGTGGAAACTAGATGGCAGCTGTGTAGGCCAATCTGCCCAGCAGCTTTTTCTACTTTGTCACCTACAGAGTTTGACAGGTACGATCTTTCGAAACGCCATGTTATTTCCCATAGACAATCCACGCCTGGAAGTTGGATGGATACGGAAGTTAGGAGGCGGGACTTATTCTGGAGAGGTCTATTGCATGCCTAGGCAGTTTGAAAGACAATTATCTGCCCGCCCCTTGGATTAAGCAGGTGAATGATTCGATTCCAGACTATACATTTCAATGATATAGGATGGCCCGCCAGGCTAATCACTAGCCGTAGGTGCCAGTGATTTTAGAACAGCGTAGGGACATGGTTAGGCACGATGCCAAGCAAAGTGCTTTTCTAAAACGGTTACAGATACTTGGCAAGGTTTCATTCATAACTCCTAAATAATTATTCTTCTGCCAGAACTATCCATCTTAGAAGTTCTATTTTACATGGTGTGCTAAATCTTTGTTATTGCAGCCAGAGAGTAAGATGGGGAAGCTAAAGTGAGAGAGGTGTTGGCGGAGGTGGTGATGGTGATGGTGTTGAAAGACGTACAGGGTGTGGGCTGGTCAGGCGCTGGTGGAAGCGGGCGGCGCGGCGGAACACCTCCTGGCAGTAGGTGTGCAGCTCGACTAGCTCGTCCTCGATGTGCGCGGCGTCGGACGGGCAGCTGCGCTGGATGAGAGCCTCGCCGAACACAATGAGCTCGTCGATGCGGTTGGTGTTCAGGGTGATCTCCTTCTGGAAGCCCTGGGCACAGAAAATAGAGCGAGAGAGAGAGCGAGAGAGAGAGAGAGAGGAAGAGAGAGAGAGAGACATTATAAAACCCATCACATGGGTCAAGGACTCAAAAAGAAGCTATGTGGCCTTACCCAAAGCGGTAGAAAAACAGAGTGGCGACACTCCCATAGACTTCCATAGGAAACAATGGCGGCGCTTTTTCCAGGCTACTTTGGCGTTATGCAGAGCTCAAAAGTTCCTAACTTTGACATTCACGGCTTTAGCCCCATTCACTTCCATTGCTTTCTGCCTGATATTGTCAGTGGTAAGTAGACGAAGGTACGACGTTTTTTCAATTGGCATACATTTCCTACACCAACTGCACTAGTACATACTGGTATTGTTCTTTGAGGTTTATGTGCTGCTTGTTTAACCGATATTTATAGCTTAAATGTTGACCGAAATTTCAAAGCTAAAAGTTAGCCTGCAAACCTTGATGTGGAGAGAGGCTAGCTTAAAGATAATGTTCCTATGTCAATAATGAATTTCAGACAAAACACATTTGGTTAGCCTATTGTTGTAGGGCAACTTTAGATGATAGGTTGGTTGTCAACAGATTTTTATAATGCTAGAACTATATATTTCAAACTTGATTGTTTTAGCTTACGTTGGCTAGTCAGCTCATTCACATACATAGTGTTAACGATGAGGGGGCACACGAACTTTATCTTGATAAAATACATTTCATTCAGCATGGTAACTCATGGTATTCAGATGTGCTGGTTATCAATGGGTTTGTGATTAACGCTTTTCAGGTGGAAAATGGAGCAAATGAATGTGATTATTGTCTTTAAACCTGATATAGATTAGCTTGCTAGATGGCGAGTTTTATGGCGTTATGAACTGAACCGTGGGCTGAAGTAGGCTTGTCCACGACTCGTGAACGAGGGGATTTCAGTTATGAATTTCAGGGGAAGCAAGAGCAAAACCTAGACTATTATAAGTTATTGTTGTTGTTACTGGTGCGTGGCTCTTCCCTTGCCAGCCCAGTCCTGTGCCACTATCACTGTAACAAATGGGACAGTGCAGTGGCACAAGCGGTAGGCGAGTGTGGCACGAGCGTGGACAGTGGCGTCTGTATAGTAGCCTACAGTAGGTGTTTTTGCTCCAACTGATAATCGATTTCAGGTTTCAGTTTATTTAGTTTTCAGTAATTTTACATTTCGTGTTGGTGTTCTTGGTGTAATAATTTTGATTGCTTTGTCTGCCAAGTAATTTGTCAAATACATAGCGAAGTTTGCATGGAAGAGACTGAGGTGACAAGAGGGCATTGCCTTTCATTAGGTCAGTGATCTTTGTAAGTAGGACAAATGTCTTTCTTTGGATAACTGAAAAGTGTAGTCAGGTTAATAGGGCATAGGTCACTCTGAAAGTAATCCCAACAAAATTATTCTTCATGTTGTTATTGTTATAGTTTTTGTGTGTAATGGTTGGCTGTGTATGGGTAGCCTATGTAAAACTCTTGCTGGAGATGGCCTCTTGCTTAGGTTTCTGCTAATTACTTAATGTGTTGTCCCAAGTATGAGTGTTACCTGCTCTGTTCTCTCCCATTCTCCACTGTGCCTGTTCTGCTTATCCAGGACCAAGGATGCAGAGGACAAGAAGGGTGTGTGATATATGAGTGGAATGGTCAGATAAGATAATTTCTTATGTTTGAGGTCCACACAATGGGGCCCTTACACAAAGGAAGTTGTGTTGATCCAGCATCTTCCACATCTCCCAAATGTGTTGCATCCTCTACCATGTCCCTCTTATAGGTGTACAGAGTATATGGAGAGCTATCCATTCCTTCCACATTGTGTCTTTTGTGTAGTTCACACACAATTGTTGTTCAAACTTTGGAAACTGAAATCTTTTTATTTTTTGGAAACCTAAATGAGTGTCAGACCTCCTTTTTATGTTGCAGTGTCACCATACCTTCCTCCCAGTCTTTTTTGCATTTGTTCCGGTTCTTGTTTTAAACACACATTGAAAACTTAATAAAAAATCTATTGAAAACCTAACATCAGTCATCCTTTTCATGCTGTAGTCTCACCAGCCGGCTGAAATATAAGTTATAAGTATTTTATTGAAACAGTTGATTGCTTATTGAGTTACAAGTGTGAAATTGAAACAGTGGGTGTCTTATCTTGCAGTATTGATCAAACCTTTCACATTTAAGTTGTTGTTGATTCTTATTTAGCCTATGTGTTTTTGACATGTTTATGGCTAGTCTTAAAATGTTAGCAAGGCTGTGTGGTGGCCACCTTTATGCTATTTCTCTAAAAGATCTGAACAGATTTAATGCATTGATCAAACTTTTAAAATGTAAGCTGTTAGGCTACTGAATGCTATTCATATATTTATATATTTGATAGACGTTTATCGCTAGTCTTACAATGATCAAAGTTGTGTGGTAGATTTGGGGGGGGGCACCTTCATCTTCATCTCACCAAATGAACTGAAAAGGACACTGGATATAATGTCCACACACAAAAAGGATACAAAATGCATAGCCTACGTTTTGACAATGTAAGTAAAGTATATGTAGCGTGATACAGGCAAAAGTAGGAATCCAATAACAGCTTATGTCCAGCAAGGAAACAAACGTTCAATGTTAGAACTACCAAGAACATGTTTTAGATCGATGTTGCAGACCAATTATACTCGCAATATGTAATTGACACTATAATGTAAGCATGCTAACACGTAATAACACTCGTTTTTGGCTTGTAGTGTTTCCTGTTCAATAACTCGCTGCTGTCTATCCCATTGAAATAACACTACACGCAAAGAGCTGTTTGGAACTGTTGAAGCGTACGTGAACCACGTGACCGCGTGTCGGCAACTTCAAAGAGTGTCGCAACTCTTTTTCTATGGCTCTGGCCTTATCCCACACCCACAACATTATGAGGGAGTAGTAAGGACATAACCTAGTTGTCCTATTTATTCACCTGGTGGTGTAATAGTTCTTTTCATTTTTATTCAGTTTATCTGGCAGTTTAACAGTTTAAGTCTAACAGTTTAAGTCTAACAGTTTAAGTCTGTACACTTATCTTGGAGTCTTGAGTTTTAATGCCAGCTGGACCACTAATTTCCCATTTGGGATGGATAAAGCATATCTAATCTAATTTCATCTCATCTAACCACTTCTCCTCATGGAAAAGATAGGAGAGAAAGTCTTCTCTTTATACACACCATTCGGGTGGAAACATTTACCAGTATCAGTGGCACGGAAAGAGCCAAACCAGAGAGAGAGAGACAGATAGTATATATTTTTTTTTCCTTTCTTTCCTTTTTTCTCCATTGTGTGTTAGTGTGTGTGTGTGTTGGGGAGGGGGTGGAGGGTGCGAGTGAGCGTGTGTGTGCGTGTGTGCGTGTGTGTGTATGTGTCCTAATGTTCTATTATTTTTATTATTCTCCATAGTCTATGTCAATTACTATTAATTGCTAATTATTTTGATGTAATTAGTGCTTTGGCAACATTGTAACACTTACAGTCATGCCAATAAATCTCCGTGATTTGAATTGAAATTGAAATTGATAGAGAGAGAGAGAGAGAGAGAAAGGCTACTGTATGTCCGAAACGGCAAAAAATTTTGCCTTTTAATTTTATGTCCAAAATTCTATTTGATTGTGAGCAGCTGTTGCTGCAGTCAAATATTACATTAATCTGCTTTCTGGTATCCTGGCAACGGCGTTCTGTTGCTATCTTGCTAGGCTGTCTGAAACAGTTCTACTGATACCTTCATGCCTGCTATGGCAAGTGACTCATTAGAGAGCTGAAGGCAGCAAGACAGCAGGCAGCTGTATTCCGGTTCGGACAGACCCAGAGAGAGAAAGAGAGGCAGAGGATGATGAGGACAGGAAGGAGGATTGAAAAAAGAGTGGAAGAGAAACAGATGAGGAGGTAAGGAGAAAGAAAGGAAAGAAATGAAAGAGTGAAAAGCTTTAGGAGAAAGTGTTGAGGACAAAGTTAGCAGTGAGGGATGGAAAGAGTGAACGTGAGAGAAAGAGTACAACTGAACACAAAGCAGTCAGAGTGAGAGATTTGGTAAGAGATTTTGAGAGTGATTTGGTGAGAGATTTGGGGAGAGATTTGGTGAGAAATGGGATGGATTCCTGTGTTTCAGCTTAAATTAAGTTTTCAACACTAACTAACCCAAATACATACCTGCACTGCACTGTAAATATTAAATATTTTCAATATTTTTTTTTTTTTTAATTTTTAAAAAGTTTGCAAAATGAATAAATGCAAATTTAGAATGAGATTAAGAGAAATGCTGAGGAAGTTAGGATCGAGAGATGACCAGAGTACAAGCAACTGTCTGAGAGGAAATGTGATCTTGTCTCAGATGGAGAGAATAATAAAAAAGTGAAATGTCTCTGTTTGCTTAATATGTTTGTAATTTGTTTTTGTGTTTCACAACCAACTAGTTAAGAGACACTCTCAATCAATGTGGTGATGTTTGACTCCAAGTCCAAGTCTCTGCACTCTCCACACAAACACACACACACACACACACACACACACACACACACACACACACACACACACACTAAGCTGAGCACTGAGCTAAAGTGCACACATTAAGAACCTGACACTGGTGTCAGTTTTTGTGTAACTTTTGTGTAAAAGATTTATTAGGCCACTTGAACTGCAGGGCCAATGTTCTTAGTTTGCAGCTGGAGTCACAATCTAGAGACAGCTAAATTTGTCTTAATATAGTGCATGCTGACTGTGTGTGTTTCTTCGTGTGTGTGTGTGTGTGTATATTTGGTATGTGTGTTTGTGCGTGTGTGTGTAAGGGGAGGTGAAAAAGAAAGTGTGTGTCTGTGTGTATGTCTCAGTATGTGCGTGCATGTGTGTGTGCGTGTACAGTATGTGCTTGAGTGTGAGGGTGTATGTGTGTGCCTGAGTGTCTGTGTGTTTTGTGTGCATATGTGTGTGCGTGCTTGTGTGTGTGTGCATGTCCGTGCTGGACTTGAGTGAAACATACGTTGAGGCGTCTGAGCTTCTCGTGGATGTCGCTCTCGGAGAAGTGCTCCACATTGGTCAGCTGAAGGTCCAGCTCCGTCAGCCAAACCAGCAGGCCTTCCCTGGTCCCTTCAAACTCCTCCCTCTGAGATGTGAAGTACTGCAGAGAGAATGAGAGAAGAGGAGAGAAGAGAAGAGAAGATGAAAAGCTTTGAATTTTACAAGCATTTGTACAAGTATTTATCTAGAAAACACAATCAATCCAATCAATCCAGTTTATCAGTCACCAGTGCTAACTACTCCCTTCTTCACCCACAACTTAACTGAGCCGAACTATGTTTGCCGATACATACTGTATT
>NW_027468859.1:7992149-8067149 GCF_046254945.1 Alosa pseudoharengus
GAATAGTTTTCTAAAGCATCTTGCATCTGTTTGCATAGCGACAGTAGTTATGACAGCTATGCAGGCTGTGTTGGGGTAGTTTGATGGAGCTCTCAGCAAGGATGCCATGTTGGACGCCATGTTGCCACACACACACACACACACACACACACACACACACACACACACACACACACACACACACGCACACACGCACACACACACACACACACACACACACACACACACACACACACACGCACGCACGCACACACACACACACACACACACACACACACACACACACACACACACTCACACACACACACACACGCACACCATAACATCTGTTGTGCTGCTGTTTTGTTATTGTCAACAGGGTCACATGACTGTAGCATTATCCAACACAGCGTCCAACATCCCAGTGAAACTCATGTCTGACAGTTCAGGGTCTCTCACTATGCAGCAGAGATTCAAAGTGCTCCAGAAGTCTTCCTCCCAGTGTGGAGGTACTGTAGCCCTGTGAAATAACACTGAGCTACAACACAACAACAAAGTTACCGCAAGACTTCTGTGCAACATGACTTGGTGAGGTTCACTACCGGTCGTTCATCGGGAGAAATGTAATAGAGAAGCTTGCCACCAGCTGTAGGCAGAATCTTTTTCATTTCCCTCTGGGCCCTGACAAGGTTTTGGGCATTTGTTTATAAGTTTAATATTCACAATGCCAGCTATGTACACACCATTGTGGTTTTGTATTATCTGATGACAGGATAGAGACTTAAGGAAAAGTATGTAGACTAACAATATCATTTTAAAGTCCTAATGATCAGCCTATTTATTTGTATGTCCCGCAGCTGACATGGAACATTATTAACCAGTTCAGTAACTTTATTTTTTTGTTCTAACCGGTTCAGGAATGTCAATTTTAGGGTTGAACCGAAAACCAGAAACATTAAAATACTGTTTCTGTTGGGAACGAACCAATTGGGAAAAAAAATCTGGCTCAAAGACCTACTATGGACTATAACAGGGGTGGGCAAACTGCGGCCCGCCAAGCACTTTCATCCGGCCCGCCGAGCATTTCATTTGGTTATCAGGCTGCTCGCTATTTTTTTCCTGCGTTAGAGACGTTGGTTAGCTTTACTGCAAACTGCTTTTCACTCTCCTTAGAGAACGTTTACAATGTCAATGTCAAAACCATCATGTTAAATAGAGATGATAGGCCTACTCTTAGTTATCTCCTTTGCAGCAGATCTAACGTGAAGGTTATGCGATCCATTTAATTGGGAACACGTCTGCGCTCACGAGAGGGAGAGAGAGCGGCAGGTTCCAGCTGGCTTGTCATTGTTGATCATTGATATCTCCTTCTTATAAGAAACTTTTAAAAGGAAATCATGAAGGCAACAGTAGTTCCCACTACTGACCATTTAAAAACTGTGAGAGGGCACAGTCATAGGTACAGCACTAGCCATAGCAGAGCGGGTAGAAGATCATTGAGGAATAAACGTGAATTCTTAAAGCGATAGTGCACAATTTCTATATTTGTTAAAAGGGGGGGGGTTGTTGTGCGGCCCAATGGCCAATTTTCAAAACCCAATGTGGCCCTTGAGCCAAAAAGTTTGCCCACCCCTGGACTATAACTTCATGACCACATACTGTAAACTGCACCACTACCCTTGCATACAGGTGCCCCCCTTACTCACACCTTAATCCACCCAGCCCAGTTCCCTCCAACACAAAAACACACACACACTCACACCCCCCTCCTCTAAGGTGTCTCCCTGGCCTTCAAAAGTCTCCATGGCAACGGCAGCAACACAATCACAATCGCATCGGCCTCCCCAGCTCAAAGGGGGCAGTTGCTATAGCTACACGGAGTGTAGACAAAGGAGCATCCAGAGCTCTCAACTTCAGATGTGGACACTCTCTTTGTTAACACATCTGCTGACCTGGAGGTGCTGTCCGAACAATGAGGAGCAGGCTCAGAGTAGTGGCTATTTGTCAAAAGAGAGAGATAGAGAGAGAGAGAGAGAGAGAGAAGGAGGTGGGGATGGGGAAAGTGGGAGAGGGCTGGGATGAGCTGATTCTTATCATTTAAGTCAAACACACACAAAGTTTTGCCTCAAAGTTAATGTGTGCAGAGAAACTCAATACAGGACACGGCACCCTTGACAATTCACAGGATGCGGCTTCAATCCGACCTTGCGAATCCATTACAAAGACTGTCAACAGGACAACTCCCGACCTCTTAGTATCTCTCTCTCTCTCTCTGTCTTTCTCTCTCTCTCTCTCTCCTCTCTCTCTCTCGTCATGAGTCGACAGGTCCCATACCCAGCAATGGAGGAGCAGTAAATAGTGCCAATCAGAGTTCACAAGTTCACGGCGCTGCCTAGAGAGACTCCATCAGGGTCAGGCCAAGGCGAGCCAGACAACCGTCAGGTTGAAGGCTGAGAAACTAAAGCTCTAAGGGCTTAGGCCTGCGGGAGCTGACACACACTCACACACACACACACAAACACACACATACAGTGTTCCTCTGCATTGTTTTGCATGGAGGGTGCCGGATTAGCCTAGCATAGCATAGCCTAGCCTAGCGCAGCCCCAGCCAAAACCCAGCAAGACTCAACCCAACTCACCCCAGATCCGATCAGATCAGATCAGATTGGGGCCCCTAGATTAAGCCCTCGACAGCAGCTGGCCATTTATTCATTCCTTCCTAAATCCAGGGTATGTGTGTGTGTTGTATGTCTCTGTGTGTGTGTGTATGTCTCTCTCTGTGTGAGTGTGTGTGTGTGTGTGTGTGTGTGGAGGCCCGAAGGGGTGGGGAGCTCCGTGTCAGCGTTTGGACAGTCTTCCACCCCCCCGCTTAGCACCTTCTTCCTCCTCCTCCTTTTTCGTGTCATCTTTACTAATGTAGGGTGACAGCCAACCCCGACCCACCCTCTGCACCCCCCAACCCCCATGCCCATGGCTGGAGTGGAAGAGGGGGGGCTACCGGATCCGCTGTCCCAGCCGGATGGGCCATATGGCAAAGCCAGGGACTGCGCTGCCGCCACAACCACTGAGGGCCTCACGTAGATCCCCTCTGCCTCCACTACTGCTGCCATCTGTTAGGGTTTGGGCTTGCTCATCTTGGTAGCGACAGCGCTAGCTAGCAAACATTAGCTTCGGCAGCAGGAGCAGTGACAGTAACAGCAGTGAAGTGTCACACAGGAACCAGGACACTGACACCCAACACCAACTTAAACCAGACATAATACCCCCCACCCCACCCGACCCCCTCACCCCCATAAAGAAAAATCATAACACACTTTGTCTGGTGCTAGTTATGACATCTGTGAGGTACAGTAAGGCTGTCTGGTCTTATATAACCTGATGTGTGACAGACAGATGAGTGACCTCGGCGCGGGGAGCCGGCAAAAGCGTCTGAGACAGACAACATGTTTACTAAAGCACTCACAAACAATTGGATTATTTTGATAATGGACGTAATCTGAAGCATGTACAGTATTTATATGTGTCTTTGTGACTGAATGTTTATTCCATAAAACAGTCATTTGCTGTATATACCACCAAAATCAACCCATTTCATGGGATTACATATGCGTGTTTGCTCAATAGCCCAAGGACACACTTCACTAATTCTTCATATCATAGTAGCTTTTTGTGACAACCTAAAAGTGTGTGGCTATTGTGGCTATGAAAAGCACAATATAATATACAGAGCATAGACAAGCACAGTACACAATAAATGTACAATCAAATATGTGTGCTAAATCTGTATCAGATTAGTTTGTCTGTTGTCTTGAGTTGTTCTAACACCTCCCATCCCCTTTTCGTCTTTGTCTTGTCTTTGTTTGTTGAAGGTAAACAAACTAAACAAACTCCAATGTTCTTACAAGATGTATCTCTCTCTCTCTCCAAACCTGCCACGAAAAAAAAAAAACACTTACGTTTGTGTGCAGCGGGTTGCTAATTCAGCAAGGGGCGCCGCACAACTGCAGACTACCCAGCGGGATAATAACTAAACGAGGACCCCCGACCGGGAGCAGACGCACGACGGGGGGCACGGGAGCGCAGGCACCTGGGCCCTCTTTAGCTGGCCCCTCTCGGCTAAGTGCGTCTGTTTTTGGGGCCCGTTAGTGCTCTGCCGATGCTGATGCCTCTGTCGCCACTGCGCAGGCTGCTCTTAGAGGTAATTGGGACAGGATTACTCGTCCTTCACCACAGGCAGGGACAGAGTTTACCGAGAGGCTCATTAAAGTTGGCGACAGAGAAAAGGGAAAACAAGGTCCCAGTGTGTTTGTGGGTTTGTGGGAGTGGAGGTCGGGGACGGTGGCAGGTGAGTGTCAAAATGACCAAAATCACCCGCAGATGGAAAACAATGAACGCACACAACAAAGCACAGAAAACTAAAGGCTGAAGAACTTTTTTCCTCAACAACAACTTAACTCTCTCCAATGTATTTCAGAAAACCACAGCATGCTTAATGCAATGTTCTTAACAGTTAGAAAGAGACTGATAGTTAGATAGATAGATAGAGAGATAGATAAAGAGCCAGATAGATAAAGAGCCAGATAGATAGATGGATAGATAGATAGATAGATAGATAGCACAGATGAGCACTCACTCACCTGGTCTCGATGTGGTCGAAGAGACTTTGCCACCGGGCGTTGACGTCGCGGATTGCTCCGTGGACCTCGGCCTCCTTGGTCTTATCGCTGGCGGACAGGAGCTGCTCCCCGAGCTGCTTCAGATGGCTCTTGTTCTCGCTGAAGAGGTTGATCTCCTCCATGCAATCCTTCAGACAGGACACAGACACATGGAGGGGATTGGGGAGAGGAGGGATAGGGAGATGGTTAGCCACGGATGACCAATAACAAGGGCCATGCGGCTTTGGAATCACTGACCCGAGCCCTACGGTAGAAAAATGACATAAAGACAAGCGGCCGGCCACTAACCCCCTCGGGGGTGGCTTAGGACACTCACGACAGCTGTTAAAATCTCACCATCAACTTTCTATGCCAAGTTATTACTGTAAGACTGCTTACGCAGCTACCTAAGGCTTTATCTACATCCGTGTGTGACAGCTCTCAAGGAAGAGAAGGAGAGAGAGAGAGAGAGAGAGAGAGGGAGAGAGGGAGAGAGAGAGAGGTAGAGAGAGTAAAACAGACTTAACACACCTTTATTAAAACAATATTGGGTATTATTTAAATTCTACTTGTACTTCCGTGTGTAACAGCTCAGCTCTCAAGGAGCGTTCATGAGAGAGAGAGAGAGAGAGAGAGAGAGAGAGAGAGAGAGAGAGAGAGTAAAACAGACTTAACACACCTTTATTAAAACAATATTGGGTATTATTTAAATACTACTTGTACATCCGTGTGTAACAGCTCAGCTCTCAAGGAGCGTTCACGAGAGAGAGAGAGAGAGAGAGAGAGAGAGAGAGAGAGAGAGAAAGAGAGGGAGAGATGTAGAGAGAGAGAGAGACAGGAAGACAAAGACAGACAGACAGACAGAGAGAGAGAGAGAGAAAGAGAGAAACCATTATCTGGCTAAAAGCACCAATAACAATTGACAGTGTTTGAAGATGCTTCACAGAGTCCGATGCTGAACTCCCTAGTGAAACACAACCCCCTATCAGCCCCTCAGGCTTTCTCAGTGCCAGGGCTTCACTGGAGATCACCTGTCCAGCTTCGGTCTGATTACGCCTCTCTACACTCCACTTTGATCTATGGGACAGTACCGTTGCCCCCAACAACACCTAAACAGAACAATGCCCTCATTTCTCTCTCTCTCTCTCTCTCCCTTTCTCCCTCATTCGTGTGATTAGTAGTTCCCTTTAAAGCCCCCACTGTCAAACTGGGCCAGATCTATGGATGTGTTAATGAACATCCTGCATGGAGAGAACCCTCTCAGCAGCCGATGAAAAGAACAGCCTCCATACAGGAGCCCATTGTTGTCATTTGACAAAAGGGGTAAACAAACAGTTGCTTATGGCCCACACCATCCATTCTGTCCTAAATAACACTATAGTCTCCACGTCTCGTTAAGAGTTTAGTTACATGAGAATAAGCAAAAAGCCGTACTATGGTTTCAGCCTCTTTTGGTCTTAAAACACTTTTATGGGCACCGTACGCTTGGCCTGCTAAGACCAGACACAAATCAACGGAGCTTCACTACGGTCATTTACAAGTCTTTTTACAGTCCAGCTGGAGAGTAATAGGTAAACAAAGCCACAGTGCACTGCTCTGGCTACAGGAAGGATAACTACAACACATAGTAACATGATCTTAGGCATATGTATAAAATATCATATTTTCAAATGGATAGCTTCAGGCCTTGATTGAGATTGGCTGAATCATGTTCAAAAAGAAAAATAAAGTAACACTTTACTTGACGGTATCTACATAAGAGTGACATGACACTGTCATGACACATGAACCCTAACCCTAACCCTAACCTTAACTCTAACTCTAACTCTAACCCTAACCCTAACCCTAATCAGTTATTTTTTCTCAAATTAATTAATCGAAATTAATCAGTTATTTTGACAGCCCTACTATGAGGTTAATACATGGGTGCAGTTAATATGGTATTAATATGGTTTCGTTTTTTTTTTACTTGCATAAAACACTGTCCAGCGGTTTATACACAATGCGGCTAATACACAGGAAATAACTATATTTTACTTTTGGCTGAATCACGTTCGGAAAGAAAAATAATACTGATTTTAGACCATTTCACTGTTAATTTATAGCAAAGCATTCTAGAGTGTTTGGTTTAAATAAACAGGTTTCACTGTATTCGCTGTATAATCTCACTGATGAATGAGCTGGACAACTATAGGTGGGAATAGCCTAAAATAAGAAACTACATGATAACAAAAGGACAAGCTCAAAGGACAAAGGAGCTAAAGTAATTAAATAGCATCTCATCATGCCACAGTTATTAAAACACTTTGATCGGGCTGATGGAGTCACTCACTCACTGCATCAATCCCTTCAATAAACAAGACCCTCCCTGGACCACTTGTCCCACACAAAAACACAGGGAATGGGAAACCTATAGCAGGATTATGGCCCAGGCTTAGCCAGGTTGAACTCGTCGTCTGCTGGCTGGCTTTGTCCTGGGGGGTCCATGACCTGAGAGTCCTGTAATTGGGCTAACCGTTCAAACCCCATGAGCCCATACAGATAGCTTTTTCTTTTTGAGCAAAACTCTCACTTTCTGCTGGGTCCCTTAACGAATAGTCAGTATAGTTCATGCTGACAGTGGAGGCCCAACGCATCCAGTAAACCCAAACTCCTGAGCTAAATAACCAGGTATGAACATTTAAACAATAAGTAGCAAGCAGATTCCAAGCTGCAAGCTAGATGAATTACATACCAAATGTAAATGCAAAGCAAATGGATGATATGTAGGCCATACATTACCATAACATGAACACTAATAAGACCGTTAATTAAAAATGGATAAAGTGTTTATTTGCTCTTTCTATACACTCTTGTCATCTGTGGAACAGTCCCCATATGGTCCTCCTTGACTACAACCCCCTACATGGAGTGTTCCAGTGTTTCACCAGCTACTCCCCCCCCCCACACACACACAGACCACTCACCTTCTTGAGTTTGTCCACCATCTCCTCGATGCTGAGGTGCTCGCCGCTGTGGGCCACTTTGCTCTGCATCTGCACCAGCCACTCACACAGCTCCTTGTTCTTGTCGTTGAACACAGCCCAGGCGTGGAGCCGGTCAGCAATCTCCTGCTTACGCAGGGACACCTGGGAGATTGGGGGGGGGCGGGTGAGATGGAAAGTGAGAGTCTACAAAAGTGTATACTTAATTATGCATTTAGCTGATATACACACGCATACACATGCAAATACACACACCTATACAGTACATGCAAACACACACAAGGACATCATCCCCAGCGACACACACACAGATATATACATCTACACACTTGACAACCCCCCTGTAAGCCTAACCATAAGCTTTGCATAAACTGTGGTGAACACAGACAGAAAGACATAAACACACACACGTGAAAACACACACACACACACACACACACACACACGCACACACACACACACACACACACACACACACACACACACACACACACACACACACACACTATGTAGTCTTGTTCAAGTTTCTTTATACTTCACTAGCAGGTTAAATGAAAGTGACATGTTCTGAACATTAGATCAACAACTCATTCAAACCATTTCTGCTTCAAATAAGCTAATCATTTGTAATCATTACACGCTGACAAAAGGTGCCCCAATACTCATTTAGCATAAGAAAGACTTCATTGGTCGATCTCTAAAAGCTCTCGCTCATTAAGATGATGGAGAGTCGTAGGGTCAGCTAAATAAGTATTCAAAGGTAAGTCAAAGTTCAAGGAGAACTAAAAAAAAAAAACACCAAAAGGAAAAATCTGAACCATTCACAGCAGAGAAACCACCATCAAAGGTCCAAAAAGTGTTCTGAAATCAGGAGTGCTTTTACCAGAGCACACAACATGCTGTGCGCTAAACGAGCCTGACAGGGCCGGTTCATTTCACAGCTTTGGGTCCCTTTGGGTACAGCAGCACTAGACACAATGGCACGGCCCAAAAAAAAAAAAGAAAGAAAAAAAAGCAGCCAGAACAGCCTTTCATTTTCTATCCGTCTTTCATTGTCTCTCAGTAAAAAAAAGCTTCTTTCCGGGATACGAATGCATTAAGTCAGTGATAAAAATGAAAAAAAAAAAAAACATGTGTGTCTTAATGTATCAGAAAAATGGTTCTATAAACTGCTCTTAACAAAACTGAAGACTCTCAAGGGACATTTTATGATGACAATAATTCAAACTAGATGCTCTTTGGCAAAAATCATATTGCGTAATTACTGACAACACCGCTGCAATTAGGCCTGATATATTTGACGCAACCTATTGAAGAAAGTAATTTATTTGTGGGACATTATCTTTCATTGCTCTTTCATAAACACTCTAGTTGCTCTGTTTAACATGGCATTTGTCTTGTCCCCTGAGACTAGAGGGAGTGAGGGCTATTGTGGGCCGTGCTGGCCTGGGCAAGCGAGGCAGGCAGGCGCTTCCCTGTCAAACGTCACACACACACACAATAGGCCTGTCCTCAGCAGACTCCTCCTAGCCCCTGGCGGTGGAGGGCTGGCCATCTGCTGTCCCATTCCACTCACTGGCTGCCTCCACCTGCAACCTGTTGGCCTACAGCCTCCCAAATACACACACACACACACACACACATTCCTTTTTTTTTTTTTACAAACATTCAAACATAAACACAAACTCTTCAGGCTTCACTTTGCCTACAGGGATGAGTGCCCTCCAATCACAGACTGCAACCAACCAACCAACCAACAGACCCACCACCACCATCACCACCACCAGCACCACAGCAGACGCTGTGGCAGCAGTTACAGCAGCAGCTACAGTACTACTAACAGCCCCAGGAGATGCCCGTTGACTAAACAAGGCCTTTTTTGTGTTTCTGCCTGACGTGAGATTCCTGGCGTCGGAGAGAGACGATGTAGGCCAAGGCCGGGTTTCAGCACGGCGCTTCAGCTAAATTAGTCACTTGCATTGTGCTCCTCTCCCCTGAGCCCATTCATAGAGGCATTCCTCCCATCCAGTTAGAACACAGGCACTCTCTGTCACTCAGGACTGGGCTTCTCCAAAAGCACAGTAAGGCAACCACAGTGTAAATGAATAGAGAGAGACAGAGTGTGTTTGAAATGATAGTCTCTCTATCATTTAATGGTGGTAGTTCTTCAATGGCTCTCTCAGAAGAAGCAGCCCTGGTGGCTTGTCCAACTGTGAGATGAGGAGGCTTTGGGAAATGCACCTGTCATTTAAACCAGTTGGTGAGGCAATGTTATGAAAGCATCGCTAAACAACATCCCTGTGTATTCAAGAGGAGTTTTAATCCATGGTGACTAAATTACTGCATTCATACAAAGTGATTTAAAGGATCACAGAAGCCAAACACGTGCCAGTACTCCACTAAAGATATGTTGGCCTGGTGACAGCACATGGAATGACAACAGTCTCCAAACATATGTTGATCCTCTCAAAACCCCAGAGGGGTATACAACAAACTCCCAAGTTATGTAAACAAATACACACACATTAACACACACATTAACACACACACACACACACACACACACACACAGTCGGCTAAAAAGTCAATTTGCCCTAAGCTTTTGCATTTGAAAAGCTTCTCCATTAAAATCTCTCTCTGGATTTCCCTCTCTTTTCTATTCTTTTCTCTGAGAGGGAGAGAGAGGGACACCTTCCCCCCTTCTTAAGTGACAGGGCTACAGACCCCCGGCAGCAGCAGTGGCCGCAGGCTTTTGTGTGTCTGCACTGCTGCCTGGACAACCACCTCATGCCTCCCTCGCTTTTGGCGCTCTCTCTCTCTCTCTCTCTCTCTCTCTCTCTCTCTCTCTCTCTACCCCACGCTGACCTATCAGTCCCACTCTCTCTCCTCTCTCTCTCTCCTCTCTCTCTCTCTCTCTCTCTCTCTCTCTCTCTCTCCACTTGCCCATCCATTTCACTCTCTCTCTTCCATCTCTGCTCACTCTTTTTCATTCTCTCTTTTGCTATATATGTACTCCTTTCTTTCTCTCTCCTCTTCTCCCTCACATTCTCTCTCCGCCTCTCTTTATATGTTCTCTCTCTCTTTCTGTACCCTCTCTCTCTCTCCCCCCTCCCTCCCTTTCTCTCTCTCTCTCTCTCTTTCTCTCTCTCTCAGTGTCTCCATGTCTCTTACCTTGAGGCAGAGTTCCTCCCAGTGTCCATTCAGTTGGTCCAGCTGTCCCTGGAGCAGTGCCGTGTCGCTGGCCAGCACGTACTGAGAGGCGTCCGCCTTCATGGTGTCCAGCTCCCGCAGCCGTCCACCCCACACCTCCAGAGCCTCCTGATGCGCCTGCATGACCACAGCAACCACCAGCAGCACCAGCAGCAGCACCGGCCAGTGGAGAGAAAGGGCAGTCAGTGGAGAATCCCTCTCTGTTAACGCTAGTGAGCTAAATTAAGGCAGGCAGGTAGGGAGTTGGACGGTAAGGTCAAATCAGGCACTCACTCACTCAGGCAAGCAGGCAGGTCCCTCTCTTACTGGCCTGTCCCTAATACACCCTCTCTCTGCGAGTGTGTGAGCGTGTGTGAGTCTGGAGCGTGTGTGTGAGTGAGGGTGAGTGTCTCTCTCTCTCACTCTCTCATTTGCTCGCTCTCTCATTCACTGGCCCTGTGGATTAAGGGCCTGCTGGCCTGAGCAGGGGGAGGGGAAGAGGGTGGAGAGAGGGAGGGAGAGAAAGAGAGAGAGAGAGAAGGGGATAGAGGGGAGGGAGAGGTGGAGGAGGAGGGAGCAGTGGGCTAGTGGGCTGAAGTGTGTGTGTGTGGGGGGGGGGTAAAGTGTGTGTAGGGGTGTGGAGTTGGGGTCCAGGGCGGAGAGGGGTGGAGGGGGAAGGGGGGGTGGAACTCCACTCATAATGGCACAGTCGGGGGTGTAGCGAGCTCTCCACCGTGACAGCAGTTAAAGACTTTGGGCTTTGTTAGACACTAGAAGCCTACTAAACTCTCTTGTTTTAAGCCTCCCCACCGACACACATACACACACACACACACACACTCAAAAGTACACGTGTACAGACTCTCTCTCACACACACACACGCACACAAACAAAACCCTGGAAACGCCTGCCATCACAGTCTTTTTTGATCAGCTCAGTAGATTAACTCAGCCACTGAGAGGATCTGATTCTATCAACTCGAGTGAGGCTCAGTAGTCAGAGGCGTTCTCAATTGCCGTAGACATTCCCCATTATCATCACAGAGAGCTGGAGGAAGAGACCTTATCTGGCTCCTTTTCTCTCGTCTTGGAGTGGGGTTTTTGTGTGCATGCTCAAAACAGCAGAGGATGTAACAACACTCAGGGGAACTGCTTTTGACAAATAACTCGAAAGACCTTCAGCTCCCACACACACTCATGAAAAGACACACACACACACACACACACATCCTCAGAGAGAAACAGGTCCTGTATTCATCTTGGAAAGCTTCTCTTTGAGTGTGAAAACACACAAACACATACACACACACACACACACACACACATACAAACACACACACACACACAGAAATAGATACATCCTTAGAGAGAAAGAAACCAGGCTATGTGTGTATTCACCTTGGAGAGGTTCTCCTCTTTGCACAACTCCTCCAGATTCTCTGGCAGCGGCTGCTCCAGACTGGCTTTGATCTCCTCCAGCTTGTGTGTGCTATCGGCTAGTCCTGTCTCACAGCGCTTCCAAGTCTGTACAGCAGAGAGAGAGAGAGAGAGCGAGAGAGAGAGAGAGAGAGAGAGTGATGAGCACTGATGATCATTCCCACTCAAAGGAAATAAGTAACAGAACATTACAGATCACAGGGAAGTGATGATGCATCTTTCATTTATTAATCTTTCATTTACATGTACCTTCCGAGAGGTATTTTATTTATTAAAAATGTATTTATTATTATTTAAGAGTTTATTTTAGATTTAAAACAGTGATTGGTTTTTCGAATACAATACCCCTTTTGCTTGCTGTGTAATATCCTCCTTAAAGAGACATTACCCGCTTCTGATCTAAATTTAGCAAGATTAGCAGAATACAGACTCAGCAAACACCATCAGCCATGTCGCTAGCACCTATAATGGCACCACTAGCACCGATAAAGGTTAACTTATGACATCAACATTGTGTTGATCTTCTGTGTTGTTGACAAAAGCTGATGATATAATATCAGTTGGGGATGTCCTGTTGTCATGTAATGCTTCAGGGCTTCTATTGTACATCTAAAACTGACGAGGAACAACTACCTTCTTGACGTACCATGATTGACTGGGCTGATTGAATGGCTGGTTTAGACAGACAGACAGACAGATAGACAGTGAAGAGCTGCCGCTATTTTGGTAGCCGTTGTTTCTCTGCTGTCCGTATCGCTGTTCTGATCTGGCTGTTGTGCTATGGGATTTCCCATTCACTGGGGCTGACATAAACTGTTTGCTTTGGCCCACTGCGCCAGCCTTTTATGTGCAGGCATGGCAAAGGTTTAACAGAACTGGGGCAACCCACTCTGCCTCTGAGTGAGCCCCCCCCCCCGCCATACATACACACATACACACACACACAGTGATGTCACCTCACAGGGCTCCAACAGCCCCCAACAGTTGACCAATCAGAGGGGCCGAAATGAGGGTGTGTGTCCGTGGTTGATGGCTGCATGTTAGGCTGACAGTGAGGTTCAGGTTTGGCAGGGTAGAAGCAGTCGAAAAAGCTCTTTAATGTTTAGAGAGCCTGTGTCAGGAAATGGGGTCAAAGTTCACTTATTCTTGGGGGTTCTCTTGGGTGTTAACGCAGCAGACGGGATTACTCTAAGCCATCACTACCCCCTGCCACACACACACACACACACACACACACACACACACACACACACACACACACACACACAGACATACCACCAACCCCCCCCCCCCCCCCCGGATTTTGACATGCGATGGCATCTTAGTAACCCCCTCTTATCCTAAAGTTTAGCGTATGGATGGCAGCAGCTTTACTTAACATCAGATCCACCACACTCTCTTCACTGACACCCAGCTGACACCCAGAAACATTTCAGTCACACAGATGTGCCGACAGTGTCGTTCCACTCTCAGCACCACTAATAGCAACATAAAGTGTTCATAGACTATACAGTAGGTCTGTATGAACATCACATTCCATAACAAATTAGCATCTCTACAATGTTTTATATACAGTAGACCATCAGTCTTGGCTTGCGTGACAATGTGGATCTTATTACATGCCAAAGCAGGGGTGTGGTGGGTCCTTAATACCCCCCCTCCCCACCCGCTATCTGTCACTGCTGGCCCAGCTGACCCATATGTGGATCATGGCAAGATTACGGCTGATCTTTCATCCTCTGCCCGCCTGGCATTTGCAGCGCAGTGGAGTGCAGTGCAGGGAGGAGAGAGGCAGCTGGTGTGATGTGTGATGTGTGGTGTGGTGTGGTGTGGTGTGGTGTGGTGTGGGGTGGTGTGGTGTGGTGTGGTGTGGGGTGTGGTGTGGTGTGGTGTGGAGTGGGGTGTGGTGTGGTGTGGTGTGGTGTGGTGTGGAGTGGGGTGTGGTGTGGTGTGGTGTGGTGTGGGGTGGGGTGTGGTGTGGTGTGGTGTGGTGTGGTGTGGTGTGGTGTGGTGTGGTGTGGAGTGGTGTGGTGTGGTGTGGTGTGGAGTGGATTGGAGTGGTGTGTGGTGTGGAGGGGACTGGTACACACTGGGATGACTGAAGTAGGTCAGATGGCGAGAGAGAGAGAGAGAGAATGAGAGAGATAGAGAGAATGAGAGAGATAGAGAGAAAGAAAGCAAGAGAGAGAAAGAGAGAACAAGAGAGAGAGAGAGAGAGAGAGAGTGTGTCATTAGCCTGTGTTTCAGAGGGCGTCTGGTACCCTCACTCCCTCCCTTGTCCCCCTACTGTACATAGACAAAAGGTCAACTGAGGGTCGGGGGTGGGGGGGTGGTCGGGGGGTGGGGAGATGGAGGCGAAAAGGTGTCGTGACTAATCACATGAAGCAAAAATCCACAGACGTCTTTTTCATGTGTCGCTCTGTGTGTGTGTGTGTGTGTGTGTGTGTGTGTGTGTGTGTGTGTGTCTGTATGTGTGTGTGTGTATGTGTTTGTGTGTTCTGTGCATGTGTGTATGACTGTGGGCAAGAGCACCTCAGCTCGAGGATCAAAAGACCTGGGTACATTTCAATAGTGTCTTTAGCATCCATGCCACCTCAACGTTGATATTTAGGTTAAAACCACATTTTGTCAAATTAATTTCATTGATTTAAATGCATAATATCCATACAGTATATATGTCCAGTCTCAGCCCCTGTGACTCTAATCCTAATGTAAAATGTACATTAATCTATTGGACAACTGTGTGGAAACAACAGCTTGTGAAGAACAGATTTCACATCAACACAGCTTTCATTAGATGAAAGCTCCTCTAAAAAGTATTTTTTTCAGACAGAAAAAGAATTGGGTTGATTGACTATTATAACACCATGTCGCAAAGAACGTACCACACATGGCCAGCTATGTATTTGCGATACAGTACTGTGTAAAAGTATGAGAAACTGTGAGTACTTTCATATTCACATTCAAATTTGTTACTTATCAAAAAAACCAAAATACAAATCTAAAATCTCTTCTTCTCAAGTTGTTGTTACCATATGAAGTGCATAGGAAATAATCATAGAAAGAAAAAAATTATAGCTCTGTGAGGAGAAATATAAAACCTTTGCACAGAACCAGGGGATGCACTGAGTAACATAACATCACGTTTTAAACACTAGCAGTGAACACTGCTTTGAGTTTGCGCGCAATACTATCCATGACTTTTGAAGGAACTTACCAGTATGACTGATTCCGCCAGAGCCTTCCTGACTCCCAGAAGTCTTTGCGTGTCCTCCCAAGACTTCCTCAGGGCGTCCAGGTCCTCCTGCACGTGGGTCTGGGCCTGCCCGTCCAGCCTGGGGACGAGCTCTCGGCTGGCCTTCAGCACCCGAGTGTACAGAGCTGCGTGGTCCTGGAGCTCCTTCTGAGCCCACTGTAAATAGTGATTGATTGATTAATTGATTGATTGAATAACTGATTGATTGGTTGAGTTTATTTGATGATTTTCAAAAGCACTCATGGGACAGTACACAGAAGTTATATACATTAGAAATCATAGGATGAAAACACAATAAAGCCCAGAGGTCACATTTGTGGTAACACTTTAGAAGGCTATAAAGTTTCTATTTTGATCTATACTATATATCAATAACCTTAGATCAAGACCAATGAGACACTTAAAAAAATCACCTATTCAGTAAGAATAATGAAATAGTTGAATGAAATCCTAATTACATTTGTAAGGATGGTCAGTGCAGACCTTATTGAGCACTAATACATATATTTTACATATATATACATATTATACATATATATACATATATATTATTTATGCATTACCACACACACTGTTAACTGTTATGCATAAACACCAAACTGTTATGTATAGGGCATTTTTTCCAGACATGCCAAAAAGAGAACATTATATATAAGCACTTAATTTCTTGAGTGAAAAAATGCTTAAATGTCATATCATCAAACAGACAACTGAATAGCTTTCTCAATAATCACATGCAGGCCCCGGCCGTGGCGCGACTGGCTGGGGCACCTGCACCGCATGCCGGCGACCCGGGTTCGATTCCCACCCCGTGGTCCTTTCCGGATCCCACCCTGACTCTCTCTCCCACTCACTTCCTGTCACTCTCCACTGTCCTGTCTCATTAAAGGCATAAAAAGGCCAAAAAAATATACTTAAAAAAAAATCACATGCACATCACACCGGTTTTTTCCAGGAATTTGCTTTTGATACTCCTTGATGCTCCTCAATCTTACTTCTTACAATCTTACAGTCTGTTGATAACATATTGGAGACACCCACCTGGAAGTCACGGATGACGCCTCGGAGCTGCTGCAGACTGCATGCCGCCAGACCAGCAGGGGGCAGTAGAGTCTCCAGGTCACTCAGCAGCTTCCACAGCCTCCTCTGGCCTCCGGACAGGATCCTCCAATTTCCCATCATTCCTTGCAGCAGGGTGCCGCGCGTCTGGGCCAATCGCAGGGCCTCTTGCCAGCGCTCCTGCCGCTCCGTCAGCCTAACGAGCAAGTTGCTGCCACCGTCAACCCACACACACACACACACACAGACGAACACACACACACAGACACACACACACACACACACACACACACACACACACACACACACACACACACACACACACACACACACACACACACAGAGATTAGAACTGACTATGATTAAAAGTCCTAAGGACGTCCAAAACTGCACCTGACAAATCTCCACACCATAAAAGCCCAGAGCCCAATTATCGTGGCCCTTTGGGGAGTGTGGGCAAGAAAAGATTTACCAATGAAAGGAGTTTTGGTGGTGGTGGTGGTGGGGGGGGGGGGGGGGGCTGCCAATTTCCTGAGTGGTCTCTGGTAGCTAAGACCAGCTACTGAGTGGTGGATAGGCTAATACCACGCTCCATTGAGCCTGAGCAGCAACTGAATAACATTATTCAATGTACAACCTTGCAACTGAACAGTTGGCTTTGTGTTGAAGTTGAAACACCATTTTATGAAATTGTAACAAAGTGCTGGGTTGTGTGAAAATGTGGGGGGCATGTTCAAGGACTGTACAGAATATCGGTGTAAGGGAACTCACTGAGAATGGACATTAGTTTAGATTCCATCGTGGCAATGAGGGCTTTTTATTTCCTGACCGAGAGCCAGCTTGGTCATCCAGATCAGAGCAGAGGAGATGGAACCTCTCTCTCTCTCCCTCTCCTTCTCTCTGTCTTTCTCTCTCCATATCTCTCCCTCTTCCTCTCCTTCCTTCTCTCTCTCTCTCTCTCTCTCTCTCTCTCTCCGTATCTCTCCTTGCTTGTATCTGAGTTACAGCCGGAGCTGGATGTCTTATTACTCCGCTGGAAGGAATGCAGACTCCAAAAACTTCACTTTTAATTACTTCAGAGTTCTGATGATGAGAAGCCTCTCAAGAGAAAACAGATCAAACGTATCAAACAGGCACTTTGATCATTTGCCCAAGAAGACTTTGCATGCCAGGGTGGAGTTACAACTGTGAAGATGGTGGTGATGGAGGGGGTGGTGTTGGGAATAGTGCTGATATGAAAAAGGGGTTCATGGAACGTGGAAGATTGTCAATATCTAAAGTCAAAGTTGACCGGTACTTAGCAGATGCTAAGGGGCGACCAATTGGGCCAACCAATTGTCATGTGGTGACGTTACCGCTGCTCCAACCACACCTCCTCCATGCCAGTACTGTACGCTGTCAAACTCAACAGCCAATCAAGCACACCTCTTCCTTCAGAGCTCCTAAAGCCATGTTGGAGCGTGCTACTGATTGGCAAGAACAGTGCAGTGCACTTCCCAGACTGAACCACTTTGCTTGTTCTACTACTGTTACAGAGCCTGGGTGACTGGCCATTGATTAATTGACATACATAAGTCCCTTTCGAGACATGAGTCAGCAAAATGAATAAGTATGTAAGTCTATCTAGTGCCTCACTTGTCTTTGGATGGTCCACTCTCCAGAAGCTGCAGGGCCTCCCTGACCACTGACTTGAGTAGCAGCTGCCCAACAAACATCTCCACCTTCAGCTTCTGAGAAGGGATATCAAATAGAGCGTTATTATAAATGCTATATTTAATATTATTTACACATATATTGATGTATATTTTGGCACAGCATACATTTACGTAGAAGCATGTGAAGAGTGCATGCACAATGTAACTTTAGATGTTTTTGCTTGCAGCACTCAATGAAAAGATTGGGTCTCACAGAGCACTTCTAAGGACTAAGGATTTCTGGGCTTGCGTTTATCAGAAACTTAAGAAGCCGTCCAACATAATTGTCTATTTCTAAATCTAAAATAGCCTGGGCCAAACTTAAATTCCAACACAGTGCCAGAGATCTTCAAGCCCTGTAAATAAACTTGGTGCAGTTACAACAAAGTTCCAAAGTTTTTTATGACCTTAACTGAAGTCATTATGGCATTGTCACTGTGGTCTTGTCATTCAACTGGTAGATCAAGGTGAGGATACCAAAGTCATCGTTGTGCTACTCAGGCAGTAAATACATGTACATGGATGAAATGTATGTGCTGTCTGCACCTACTGTATATCCCTGTATTGTAATGCAAGGAGTTTTGAATAAAAGCATCTTCAAATATGCTATGACCGCAGAAGCTCTCCAAGTGATTCATGAGTGTAGTCTGACAACACTGAGGTTAAGGTACTTTGCACACTACCCAGGAAGTGCTCAACAAGTCCCAGCTCTCTAAAGTTGGCAATTTTTGGTTGCAGTCTTTAGAATGTTCAGAAAGCCAACTTCCATGCACATACTGCCCAGAGGGTAACTGAAAAGAATGACTTTTTGACATATCAAACTCTAACAACTCTATTCAACAAACACCAACACACGCAGACTGATGCTGCACACTGACCCAACTGTTGGTGTTTGCTGAAGCTTGGCATTTGGCACTTTTATACATATGCAATGCACTTGGCCCTTTTTATACATATGCAATGCACTTGGCACTTTTATACATATGCAATGCACTTGGCACTTTTACACATATGCAATGCACTCGGCACTTTTATACATAATGCAATGCACTTGGCACTTTTATACATATGCAATGCACTTGGCACTTTTACACATATGCAATGCACTTGGCACTTTTATACATATGCCATGTGCCCTTTCTGAATTACCTGGTGACGTGTAAGCTGCTCCCGGATGGCTGGCTGAGTGGAGCAGATGTCTGTGGCCAGGTCAGCCTCCATCTTCTCCAGGAGGGCAAACCAGTCCTCACACCGCTGCTTAAAGCTTTGGCTAGATAGCTGCGTGGTGGGCATCTCCCTGAACATACACAACAGAGAATATATGCACACATATTAGCATTAACACACATATGCACACACGCACACATACACACACACATACGCATGCACGCACGCATGCACACACAGACACACACACAATCAAAACATATACCATAAAACCACCAGTAATAGAGAATATCTTGCAACAATGCACTATTATACTCAATCTTAATCAAAACTAAGAAATTCTGAGAATGGTTGCTTGCTTTATTTCACAGTTGGTAAAACACCCCAACTATCAAACTGGCCACGATGTCCCTCCAACTGATATTCTCCTGTGATTTTAACTGAAGCCAGAGCTCCACGGAGTGGCAGTCCTCGTAAATAAACCTTGAGTTCTCAACCTCCCCAATTTCCTGCAGATGAACTAGAGTGAAAATGCAAACAGCGAGGGACCATACATGTGATTTATCGATCATACGGCCTTCTGTTTGACTTTAGTGCTGCCAGACTGCAGTATATCTCGGCTCTGTCTCTCTGCCTGGGATTACAATAAGGAAGCTTTCAGCTCAGTAGCAGGAGAGCTATTTGTAATTACTGTTACAGATTTTTATATCGGATTCCCTCTCAATGTAACATTTTAAATGACTCTCAGATGTAATTTAAATTTTACCAACTCCTTACGGACATGGTCCAGACCACGAAACTTGCTGGGAAACATGGGACTCGGAACAACAAGAACATTTAATAGCACATTTATCAGCACACTGAACATTATTATTAACCCGCAACAGTATTTTTAGACCATGTCCCTTTAAACAATAAAAACTTTTGAATTGAAAAACAAACTACCAGATCTTTGAGTAATACCAGACCCTTGTGTAATTCAGTTCGGTTAGACCTTGGTGGTGGTTACCAAGGTTCCCCCATCACTGTTAAGCACTTTGGATGTCTTGCTAAAGCGCTGTATAAATGCAAGTTGTTGTTGTTGTTCAGTTTGTGATGGGCACGGTCACCTGTATCTGTCTGTGGCCTGAATAAAGACCTGCAGCCACTGGTCATTGAGTGTCCTAAGTCTCCCCTCAGCTGTGTCAGTCAGACGGAGGCCGATGCTCAGCTCATTCAGAGTGCCCAGGTCAGGAGCCAGCCCACTCAGCTCCTGTAGACCCCTCTGTGTAGGAAACCAACAAGAGACTTTAACGTCGGGGGTCAGTGGAGGATAGACCATAACAATATCAATCACTTTTATTGATTATGTGTATTTTAGTGCAGTGTGCTACACAGGTCAGATGAGCAAAGCATTCTTTTAAAATGAATTTGGTAAACATAAAGGTATTATTTAACTCATTAAACATATAAACATCCTATGAATACCATTAACATAACATAATGACTAACTGACTGATAGACCAAATGGTTGAATGAATAAATTAATATATACTGCTCAAAAAAATTAAGGGAACACTTCAATCATACACTGGATCGGTACTCTGACACAGCTTGGTTCTGAGCACAAGTAAACCTTTTGAGGAGAGTGTTTTATTTTGCAAGAACTGAATTCTGTGAATGTAGTTTGAGAATGGGGAAAGGAGTGGAAGGTTTCCAAAAAATGTGTTTTAACAATTGTGGAAAACTGTAAGTGTTCCCTTAATTTTTTTGAGCAGTATATAACAGATTAGAATGAATAGTCTATTTCTGTTAGTCTGCTAGGAGAGCAAGGATACGTTGTGTGTGATTCTGCTGAGTTGCGTGCTGTGATAGGAGAGAGGGGCGCAAGGCACCTTGAGGTTGTCCAGACTGGAGTTGGGTCTGAGAAGGCCACTCTCAAAGCCCCTCAGATGAAGCTCCAGGGAGTCCAGCAGACCACTGAAGTTCTGATACTGCTCCAAGTCCTCCTGACGGAGTACCACACACATATGCACACACACACACACACACACACACACACAGAGGGAGGGAAAGAGAGAGAGACACACACACACACGTAGAGAACAGATCAATTATACATCCACTATGTAAGTGAACATCAAAGCCATTGGTTTCCAGAATTAAAGATGGTGCTCACCTGAAGTTGCTCCCGTCTCAAAATAAGTGCCTGGCCCAAGTGAACAATGTCGCGTGATAACAACCTGGTCTCTGATTGGATCAGAGCAGCTCCTTGGGGTTCTATCTGGCCAATGAGAAGCTTGGCAGCCTCTAATACTTGTCCCACACTGGTCTGCAAACCCTCCATTCCCAGTTGAATATCCTGGAAGTGATGATATAAAAAGAGTGAGATAAGGACAGAGGGAAGAGATAGGGTATCATTGGGGGCCAGGACCGTCTTTCAGGCCTTAAAAGTTAATAATAATAATAATAATAATAATAATAATAATAATACATTTTTATTTGTAACACACTTTACATACAAGGTGAAAGCACATTAAAAACTGTGAAAAGGTTGACACATTAAGATATCATAAAAGGCAGCAACCATCAAGGCTACATTTAAATTTAAATGTAAAGTTGCATTCAGTTATCTCAGAAGTCTCACTTGACAAATCACATTGTCAACCAGAACAACAACAAAGCTTGTCCACCTGTAATTCAATGTTCTCATCATACATAAATCATCAACTGATTATCATCTTTGTTGTTATGGTAAACAGTGAGAAAATTGATGAATGACGGTTATGTTACTATTTTTAAATGCCATTGCTACAATATCAAATGTGTTGCCTGGGTAACAAAACCTAACAAACATCCATAGTTAATTAGAGCTAGTCCACAGGACAACAAAGTACAAAGAACTGAGAGGGTAAAATGCCTCTTTTGAAGATGAGGTGTGCCAGGCTGAAGATGGAACATTACATGGCTTGGGGCCAATTGACACATGTTTGTGTTACTATTAATGTGTTTTCCTGGTTAAGAGATGGAGGCTTTGGAAAACAGTCTTTGTTTGAAAAGTACCAAATAACCTTCACAGTCCTATATTCACTCCCCTGGACTACTGTTGCAGTTGTTTTTGCAACCACTTAGATTACCTAGATGTTCTAATCTATTAGCTTAAAAAGGTAGAGTTGTCTGTTGCTGACAGCTGCATTGATTCTGTATATGTTTTTATCCTAAGAATTATTTCACATCGCTCCATGTTGTAGCAGTTAGAAGGTGTGGTAAGGTAGGTTCACAGATCAAATGAATAACGTGGATCAATATGTGCGCACATTACACTGTATCGAACGCCTGAATAACACAGTTAACTAAATGCCATTGTACCTAAGGCTGTGCATACCTTTGGCCGTGCTTACCTCTCTTTGCACTGATGATGGTCTGAATGTACAGCACTGTAAAGCACTCTGCACCTTTTCTTTTGATTTGGATCAATTAAACCAGGGGTGGGCAACTAATTTCCCCAAGGGGCCACGTGACAAACTGGGACTGTTGAGGAGGGCCGGACCCAAAATACTGAACTCAAGTCTGAACTCAATTCTGTTCAATTCTATTCTGTTCTTATATGGTTTTGTTTACTAGTCATAAGAACAGATGAAAATGTGAGGGAGACAAAGGAAAAACAGCAATATTTAATCTATGTCCAGTATTTAATCCTCATTCTCCAAAATAATTTTTTGACATTGACATTTTTTTCAGTTTTCAAAGACTGATATAAAAAAGTACTACAATATCTATATAATTAGGCTAGGTCATGAAAATGTGAAGGAGTCAGTACAACCGATAGGCCTGTGCCACCATTTCATCAACACTCAGCAATATTTCATCATTAAATCATTACCATCATTAAATTAACTCTATGCAGAATTAGACTACGAAAATGTGGAGCAGACAATAGTAGGCTGTCATTAGTTAATCAACATGCACAAAGAAAACTATTTTAAAAATGTAGGCTATTTTTTTGCTTTAACTTTATGCACATAACTGTGATTGGTCAACTCGCTCTGTGTGTTGAGCCGGCTGCTTCAAGCAACCTGTGGGTAGTAGCATCATACTAGTTCGCTAACATAAGCTTTGCAAATAAACTCAGACATATTTTGGTTACAATTACGGGGTTATCCGATTGTAAACTGTCTATCTGCCAGTAACGTTTTGAAATGAACACTTCGTATCGCCAACGAGCAGCAGTAGGAGTTCCAGTCGTTCTAACAACCTTTGCGGTGGTGAGCGACGCAGACATAAGAGACACAAAACTTTGAAAGGTTTACGCCGACGTAAAGGCAACTGCATTGTGTCGACGCAGAAGCATAAATTCTGTTCACCAGCACATCAGTGAGGGTGTTTATGTTGTATGCATCCACGCACAAATGTATGGGCGTACAAGTCGCTTTCAAAATAAAAACAACGATATTGATTTGCATGCATTATCTCTATGCTAGGCTCTTGACTATTGTTCTTTCACGGACCTTACGCGGGCCGATCAGGGAAAGCCCACGGGCCGTATGTGGCCCGCGGGCCGTATGTTGCCCATGTATGAATTAAACACAATGAATCTCACGAAGCCTGTCAAACTGACATCAAAATATTATCTACCTCATTTGATTGATTTTTTTTATTTAAGTGACTGAATAGAATGTGAACTTTTATTTTCTGATAAAATTATAGTAAAACAATTTAATATAACTTTATTTCAATGTTATGGTAGCAAGATCCAGAATAATTCTCATTACCGATATGGTAAATGACAAACGGAGACCATTAGTAAGAAAACTATTTTTTGATTTTTTTTTTTAATTTACACAAATAAGTACATTAAATGAACAGTACTGCACATCAAAATGTATATTTTATATATTTTAAATTCCATTTTAAATGAATTAACTCTCATTATCGAAATACAATGTGTATTGTAGAGTTCAATTTTTCAAATAATCTCTTTGTTATAGATATATTTTGAACAAAACCCACTCGTGGGGCACAGTTAAGGAACATATAACAAAATGAAGAAATGTTTGTCTCTGAGAAATAACATCTTTACAATATCTATGCATTTTTATGCATTACGGTAATGAAAAGTCTGTTACGGAGAATGAGAATGTATGTTACGGTAATGAGAATGATTTATTTTACCAAATGAATTTCAGATACACACAGGAGAGGTGTTAAATTGCTAGTGTCACAGGAAGGGGATTTACCAGAGTGGCCAGTCAACAACCAAGCACTTTTACCATCCAAAAAATCACCAACAAAGCAACCTTTGTGGGCAAAAAACATCACCAAAAGAGTAGCTTACGAGAGCATTTCACTGGGCTTACAAGCAGATACCTTCCTTCGTCTGTGTTTTGTTGAATTAGAACCCATGACACCTCCAGAATGCTCAACAGTGGTGTCTGGCTTCCCAGATCCACCCTCCTCCACACTCCTGATTGGTTCTCTACCAACAAATACCAACAAATTTCATTGGGCATTCCTGTTCATTGCTGTGGCTGTTTATGATCCAATCAGCAATATAACCAGACAAACCTCAAGCCCTAGAGTGGGCACCAACAACTACCACTCTGGAAACACAGCAGCAAGATTTAACACATCTCAGAGTCAATTAAGGTTGCTATGAGGGCCTCAGTCATGGCCACTGACTTCCTTTTTCAGCTCCTTTCAGTGACCATATTTGAATACTAAAATCTAACAGAAGTGTTGTGGTCGACTTACAAAGCCTCAAACACCTATCTTCACTGTGTGTGCTTGTCAGCCACCTTCCCTTACCTATGATACCAGTTCTGCATACTTTAACTTTCAAAGGCTTTCTCCATCACATCATCAAAAGAGAATAGTTAGCGCAATAAAGTAGACAATGTGCTTACTCTCCGAAAAAAAATGTCATGTCTGGTCTCAAAGCAGTCACATCCCTGACCCATATGTCTCTCCAATTGCAGTGACATCCATGGCCCTAGCTCTCTCAGTTGATCTTCTTCTTCACATCATGCCAGTTCATCCATTTTCCTTGTTTAGCTTGAGGCAATGCTGTTGAACGTCTAGTTTGCTCCTCTTGTTCTCAAAACAAGCTGGTTACCATCTGTCTCTTCTCCTGTGCTGTAGACTTACAGTACCCCACACTTTCCAACTGGTACCAAGACCAAACTCTTTTCTTATTTTCTGCTCCTGCCCAACAACATTGTACCACCTCCCTAAATTCGTCATGTTTTTCACAATAGACGGAATAACCTCGCCATCAATATACAACTTTTCTTCCACTAGTTTCCCTCTCCTAATAGATACACCTGTACATTTGCTAGGTTATATCCTTGTTATCCATATTATCATTCAACTTGGCCTACGGGTACATGGAGCCGACGGATACATGGCCACAGGTGCATTGGTCATGTCACCCACATAGGCTCAGGGTATCTGAGTGCCCACATAGGCTCAGTAGGGCCACATAGGCTCAGATGGGAGGTATCTGATTGCCATCCTGCACCTTTTACTGTACCTCCAACAACCAATTTGACAACCCATTATGGTGCCCTCATAATTACCTCCATTGCCATGGTGAAAACCAATGGTAGTTAAAAGAGATAAAAAGAAAACATGACATTACTGATTGACAAGAGATAGAAAAAATCATCATCTGGGGAGGACAAAGCGGAATCACAAAGCGGTATCACATCAACTGTTTTAACGCCTTTTAACAACGGGAGAGAACAGAGAACACTAGATGTTAGGTGAACCTGACTAGTAGAGGGAACGGGTCATCTTATATCAAGATCATCACCGCATCATTACCGCAACTCAGCTTCTCATTACCGTTATTACCCCTTAAAATGCGTGGTAATGAGAAATTGGAGTAACGGTAATGAGATGTCCTTGACTAAGTTGGCAAATAACACAAAATGCTAGCAAGCTATGTAACCTTAACCTTTACAAAATATTAAAGTCTTATATTGTCTTATATTGTATATTTGTAAAAGCACTGAGTATCGCAGCATATCGGTAATGATAATCAACAGTGTAACAGAATAAAGATTCTATGACATTTACACAAATATCATGATGTGAGAGAAGAGAGAACAACTGAACTTGATTCCATTTTAAACCTTTTGTCCCAAGTGATGCATCATGGGTCTGCTTGTTAATTTAATGGAACAGTGTACTTTTTATAGGCAGGCAAGTCACATTACGGTAATGAGGAACATTTAGTGTGGACACAATATTTTTACAATAAATGTAACCTTTCCTTTTGCAAAGTATCATAAATATAAATATTAACCATAAATATAGACATTTTTACACAACTTTGCATAATCTTCTTCAATTTATGTAAAAAGGATTTTTCATGAAATTAAAACAAACAATAGAATAATGGATCCGGACACATTTCGGTAATGAGAATTCACTGTGATTTTTGGTTAAATTGCTATGAAATAGTGTTATAATGATAGTAACATCTGTCCCTATAGTATTCTTTACTGTCTTTGTAGAAAACATCATAGTTACTATTAATAAATTATTGTTTTCGGAAAATAGAACCTGGACATGTTAACCACAGCTTCATGAGAATCACCCAATTAAGCACTTTTCTACTGTCGCACGCATGCTATTTGTTTATTGTTTAACATCGGCTTTGCAAATAATAATGTCCAAAGACACGGTAGAGTATGTTGCATGATGTATGTTATGTGTTGAATAAAAGTATGATGTATTGCGACATCAGAAGTAAGTCAAATTTGTAGTTTCTTAGGTCTCATTCCATCGAACTACAGATTTGCTACCCGATCTGGCAAACTTACATAGTGCGGTTATAGCCAATAGAGGGCCGCGAAGCGAATGCAGAAATGCCGTTCACCCTGTTATGTGTTGATGAACCACTGAAACGATTTTGGAAACATTATATTAATGTACAAAAAACTCTTTGGTGTTGCTTTAAAAGAACGTGTTTCTGTATCGGCAGTACACACGGTGTGCAAGCTCTTCTTTGATGGAGCATTAAGTGTTTACCTATGATAACAATGTGACCCTCTCCCACTCCCCCCAACAGGGGCTGATGACTCTCTTGCCCAATGGCTGTGCTTGCATTAGTGTTAGCGTTAGCACTCACGCTAAGAAACTCCAGGCTGGCTTGGATGTGCTCCGTGGGGTCTCCCTCTGTGTCTTCAGGGGCTCCGGCTGTGGCTGCTGGGGGTCCTCGGCACTGCTCCCAGAGCTGGGTGAGTTGCCCAGAGCAGATGCCCGTCAGACGGACATACTCCTGCCACAACTGCAGCAGCGCCCGACTCTGCCGGTGCTCCTCTCTCGCCACCTCCACCACCGATATCCACCTGCCAGAATGGGCCGAGTGGGAATACATCAGACATACACACTATATGCACAAACCTGTATGGACACCTGGCAACACCGATAGGAATTTTTAGGACATCCCATTCTGAATATATAGGTAAAGGATAGCTGTAACAGCTTCCACTCTTCTGAGAAAGCTGTCCACAAAATGTTGATGTGTTTCTGGGATTGTTTATTTATTTATTTATTTATTTGCCCATTCATTCAGAAGAGCATTTGTGAGGTCAGGCGCTGATGTTAGATAAGCAGGCCTGGCTCACCATCTCAAAGGTGTTTACTGCAGTTGAGGTCAGGGCTCAGTGTGGGCCAGTCAAGTTCTTCCACATCCAACTCACCCAACCATGTCTTTATGGACCTTTCTTTGGGCACCCTAAGACAGTACCACACTTGAATTCACTGAGCTCTTCAGAATGACCCATTCTTTTGTGAATGCAGACAGCATGACTAAGTGCTTAATTGTATACACCTGTGGCAAAGGGTATGAATGAAACACATGAATTTGGGGGGCGGAAGTGGCCTACTGGTTAGCGTATCGGACTTGTAACCGGAGGGTTGCCGGTTCGAACCCCGACCAGTAGGCACGGCTGAAGTGCCCCTGAGCAAGGCACCTAACCCCTCACTGCTCCCCGAGCACCGCTGTTGTTGCAGGCAGCCCACTGCGTTGGGATTAGTGTGTGCTTCACCTTGCAGAGACCAAATTTCCCTCACTGGATCAAAAGAGTATATATACTTTTTACTTATACTTGAATTCAGTGATTACGGTAACTGGTTTTGTCTATTTAGAGTAGCTATGCAAACTATGCTCAAAAAAGGTTATCAGATTATCAGAAACTGCGGTAGATCTGTGGTGAGTTCTATGGACACATCTGTAGTAGCGATTGTTAGTATGTAGTATCAGTCGTTTTGTATACAAATCACATCTGTAGTAGATGGATAAAAGCATCTACTACAGTAAGCATCACAACCTTCACCGTATTTGCAATGTGGGTATCCAGACAGCTACTTCCTGTTGATCTGTGATCTTAAGGAAACACTACACACGACACTGTACAGGAAAGAGATTCAATAAAAGGTTGATACAGTCTATGGACTGAACCCTCTAGCGCCTTTCCACTCTGCTCTGCAGACAGCTGCGGTCTCTGTCTGCTTGTGCATCTCACTGCTGTGTCTAAAGACTTAATGAATGTGTTCGTCACCTGCGCCGCACTCGAGCGAAAGGCCCGGTTGAAATATGGCCGCCGGGGGCCGCGCTGGGCTCTGGGAGCAGCAGAGGTAGTGGCGCTATTGGAACCACATGCTGCTCCAGAGAGAGGGGGGGTTTGAGGGAACACGCAGCCTCCTCCAACCACCCTCTGATTTATTACACCATAGACAGGGACCGCAGAGAAAAACTGAAAGGGGGGGGGAGTTGAAAGAGAGAGAGAGAGAGAGAGGAGACAGAGAGAGGGAGAGAGAAAAAGAAGAGAGAGACATCTGGCTTTAAAGCCCCCTTTCATTGAACTATCAAATGGATCAAGGACATCTAAAAAAGAAGCAAGGAAGACACTGAGTGAGAGCTAAGGAGAGAGAGAGAGAGAGAGAGAGTGAGAGAGAGAGAGAGAGAGAGAGAGAGAGAGAGAGAGAAGATGAGATGCAGAGAAAGGTAAGAGAGCCAGACAAAGTAGGAGAAAGAGAGGGATTTGACAAAGAGTGGGAATGGAGGAGTGACGGAAGATAGAGAATAAACAGTCACAGGGAGAGAGAGAGAGAGAGAGAGAGAGAGAGGTGCTGACATTAAAAGAGTAAGCCCATCAGTAATCTGGCATGCAGTGCGAATCTCTGCTGAGACTTTTATGGCAGACGATTATGGAAAAAAGTGCCGTTTGAGCGATGGCAAGTGAAGTGATGTGAAGCAGTAGAGTGTTTGTATCTGAGCTCTCCTGTGTGCCAAGGGATGCGCGAGAGAGCACAGCACAGCACCACACAGCAGCGTGCAGCACAGCACAAACACAAGCCACTAATGCGTGCGCTGTAAATCTGTCTGGAGGTCCAGACAGTCAGCCTCTCTGAATCACCCATTAGGTGGTGTGTGTTTGGAACATCATGTTCCACTGGAAGCCAATTAAGAAAGGAGAAAAATATACATATGCAAGGCTATGACACACACACACACACACACACACACACACACACACACACACACAGACACACACACACACACACACACACACACAAACACACACACACACACGATTCCAGCATAAAAGGCATCCGAGGGTTTATCTGTGCTAACGTCACAGTCTGCTTAAGTCAGGCTTTCCCCTGAGGGTGGGCATAATGACTTTCAATGAGCGGAGAAAACACTGCTCTGAGGATCAGCACATAAACATTTCCACTCAGTAGTCTCTTCAGCAGCTACTCAATACTGGTTTACGCTAGATACAGCCAGCAAAGGTACAGATCTACAGAAGAACTGAATAGTCACCAATTAGCCAATCACAGAAGATAGAGCAGATGTTCCCATCCTTTTTTGGACTAAGGCACACCAAAGGTCAAACTAAAATGCCAAGCACTGAACAACATTTGAGAAGTGAGAACCCTGGAACATAGATACATTGTACATGGGAATCTGTCGTAACAAGGGCCTCTCACCAGATAACTGTTAGCTAGTTAGCTAGCTAGTTACAGCACTGATTGGCTCAGTAACTGCTTTACACACAGTGAGTACAGTGAGAGTCGAGTTTCACCAGGTAGCCAGGTAGCTGGTACTTTGTCAAGTACACTATTTTCTGGTACAGTAACTTCTCATCAAGCTGCTGGGCTCTTCTGTCATCATCATCATCATCATCATCATCATCATCTTTATCATCATCATCACTCACTGCGCTCTCTCCCTCTCCACTCGCTCCGTCAGCAGGCGGCCGGCATCAGAACTCACTCTCTCGCGCAGGCTGACCAGTGCAGCGTCCACAGATGACCAGAGGTCAGCCCCCTCCTCTGCCTGCTGCTGCAGGGCCTGGGCACAGGATGCAAGGACAAGGGGTCAGAGAAGGAGAGAGAGAGAGAGAGAGAGAGAGAGAGAGAGACAGAGAGAGAGAGAGATCCTATCATCCTGCTATTACTTGTACTACCGTTCATTCTGTGTTCACACGTCTATACTGCTGTATATTGTTTGAAAAGGTTCAATAGAATTCATTGTATTTAATGAATTCATATTTTAATCTTTATAGCAAAGGCCTTAATAGACAAACTTCCCAAATATATTTGCATGTCTTCTGTCATTTCGCCCTACTGCATACAGCACTCGTTCTTCACACAAGCTCCTCCTACAGTCTACAATATCACAAACAAAACTGGAGGAATCTGCCTTTTCATCCTTTCACCACATGCCTGGAATGAGCTTCAACACACGCTCAACTTGGACTCCTTACCTTCCTTAAATGTTCTTAAAAGTACTTTTAAAGTTAGCTTACACTGAGCAGTGTCACTGCTTATAGTGTTCTATTTTATTTTTCATTTATTCTTTTAGCTCTCCATAGCCTTTGTTCTCTCTGTCTCTGTGCCTTCTGTGTTAGTGTGTTATTGGTGTCTTTGGACTGTGTCCATGCCCCATGTTGTCCATTCACTGTCTTTCTAAATTAAATCATTGCTGCCATCATGACCAGGACTCCCTGGCAGAAGAGAAATTGTGTCTCAATGGGACCTTCCTGGCAAAATAAAGATAAAAAAAGAAGAAATTGCAGTATTTCTGTATTCTTTCTTTTGTGCCACTACTGTCTCGTTTGTAACAATAACTTTGGCAACACTGTACTCAAAGAGTCATGCTAATAAAGCACGCTTTAAAAAAAAAAAAAAAAAACATTTGAGAGAGAGACAGAGAGAGAGAGAGGGTGTGAGTGGTTTCATTGTTCTTTCTGCTTTGCTTTGGCAGCACTGTATCTGGTATCTCTAGAGACCCTTCACTGGGCCTCATTCTCAACGTGGCCCTCAGCTTCTCACCTGCATCTGGTCCACGTGGTCACTGCTTTCCTGTAGGGACAGGCATGGCGTCCTCTGCTGCTGCTCCAGACCGTACTGGGTCCTGGCGCTCACCAGCGCGGCCTCTGCCAGCTCCCTCTCAAACCCGACCCACTGATCCCGGACCTGCCACAGAGAGGGTCTGAGGGTGGCCACCTGAGAGAGAAGCAGAAGGAGACACTGATTAGAGACCAGAGGGGATTTCAGCAGGGGATTTTACATCAAAAAAGAGAGAACAGCTGTGTGTTTTTGCATTATGCAATGTCATCCTTTGACAAATTGTATGAGAGACTTGACTGTCTGCATTTACAAACAAAATTGACTGACAAAAAAAAAATAAACCCAAAAATAATTGAATTCATTTGTAACATTATGGTACTCTAATAAGTATTGCACATTAAATAAGTTATATTTTCTAACGTAATAGGGTTATGTGCTATACATATTTATTAAGGGCAACTCTGGCAGATACAACAAAGTGGAAGGACATGATTATAATTTGAAGGACATGACTGATTATAATTTGAGTTCAACATTGTGTGTGAGTGGCTCTGAATGTACCTGTTGCGTAAGAAGAGAGTGGTCCTGCGTGACGTCATCCACCAGCACAGAGAAGGTCCGGTCACTGGGGTGCTCCTTATCCTCGGACAGACGGACAGCTTTCAACTCCAGCAGCTCCACGGATTTCAGACTGAGCTTCTCCTCAATGTCCTAGAGAACCGAGGTAAGCAGACAATGCACATATTGTATATCTTAGCAGCACTCTGTACATACCATAATTTCCCAACTATTAGCCGCGGCTTATACATTGCTTTTGCAAAATTTCTACAGCTATGAGGTTAAAGGGACACCAGGCAAGCCTGATGCTTTTTCTCTACGAAACTCCCCCTCGCTCGATCTGAAGCTCTTTTCCTTTTCTTTGCGTCTTCCGTCAAGGGTTTTCGCTGCTTCTTCGCCGACTGCCATTATACACACGTTTGCAACAATCTCTAGCGTTTCGTTAGCCTGCCTCTGTGCTGTAAACTGATCCTGCTTCGGTCGGCGGGTAGGATACACCGAACTTGCAAGTGGGATAGTCTTCCTACAGGCAGTAGGGGCGGGCGAGAGAGCCTTCATTCACCCCGTAATGAGTCATTTAACCATATACCGACTTACGAAGATGATTAATTAACACAAAAACGTTGCCTGGTGTCCCTTTAATACACGGGGGCAGTTAATATGGTATTAATATGGTTTTGTTTCTTTTAACTTGCATAAAACACTGTCCTGCGGCTTTTACACAATGTGGCTAATACACAGGAAATTACTATAGCCTCTTGTGAATGTAACAGTGGTCTGATGAACACCAAAGAGCACAGGCCCTGATGTAGAAATGCATGAAATAAGTGGTGATGCTACACAAGTAAGGCCTACAACTACAGATACAAAAGAACGCAAAACAAGTCTCTAATGTCAAGCTGTCTTTATAGGGAACCACAGTATACACACACACACACATACATAGACAAACACAACCCACCTGAAGCTCCTGTAGGGCCTTCTCTATGTGAAAGCAGCTGTCTGGTCTCTCATACCCACTCAGCATCTTCCTCTGTGCGGACAGCCAGCTGTGCAGACGATGCAGACGGCCCTCTCTCTGAGAGCACACGTGCAGACGGTCCTCCACCTGCCGCACCTACAGGGCATCAAAAGCACAGCTCATAGTCCAACTTCAAATATAAAAACATAAACATAGGTTTAGATAAGGTTTGCTCCACCAGTTTAGTGCAAAGAGTTGCGTATGACTACCGGTATATGATTGTTGTTATGATGTTATGACATATGCTCTATGCTGCACCCTATAGGCTATGATGTGTAACTACACTTATATTACTTTGCACTCATACAGTGGGTTTTAGGTGCATATCAAATGTTTATGGAGTATTTACCAAATTAACAATGATGATACAGGTATGTGAGACCTCAACAAATTGTTTTTTTTTTTTCTATTTTTTTTTTTTTTTTTTACTCCTATCTGATGACCTGCCAGTGGGAGTGTCATACCTGATTGTCAGCCTTGGCCTGCAGTAGGACACAGCGCAGGTGAAGCGCTCCAACCTGCTCGGCCAGAAGCGTCCTCTCCTCTCTGTCCGCCTCGTCCTTCACGTGGCCGGCCTCCTCCACCAGCTGGCTCAGATGCTCCATGCATGGCTGGTGACCGGAGATCTCAGCCTTCAGATCCTGACACACACACACACACACACACACACACACACACACACATACACACAGAGACAGAAAGAGAGAGAGAGAGAGAGAGAGAGAGAGAGAGAGACAGACAGACAGACACACACACACGCATGCACACACACAGACACATTCACAGACACACACATGCATGCATGCACACACACACACTCACACACACAGACACACAAGCACACGCAAACATAATACAAGAATCAAGTCTGTGTCTCAGTGGACAATTTGTCATGTCAAGGCAAAGAGCTTGTGGCATCTAACACAGATTGCATGTGTACAGCTGCCCTTCATGTAGCCAGCTGCATATAGGCATAGAGCACATCAAAAGCTCTGCATAATATACAGTATATCTAGCCATGTCTAGCTGGATAAGAGTTGTCTATGAGGATAAGAGGCGGTCAAAGCCTTATAGCAATAAACACCTGGCAGTGTTTGAGCTGACTGGCATGTCCGAGGGCATCCGTGACCTCCTGGAGCATCTCCTCCTCGTCCAGTCTCTTCTCCACGTCGCCCAGCCAAGCGCTCAGGTCCAACAGCAGCTCATGGGCAGGCAGCGCACACAGGATCTGTCAATCAAGTCAAAAAGAAGATAAACTTAGCAAAAAATACATACATGCATAAAATAAAAGCTGTTATTCAGCTGTTACATTTGAGATTATCATTAGAAATGCAAGTGGATGAATGTGTCAGCATTCTAGCATTCTAACTGTATCTAAATGCTCAACATCATGGATTCATGAGAACTGCTGCTAAAATCTTTATCTACTCTACACTGTATCATACTGTAAATCACTATATAAAAAATAATAATTAAGGGTAAAGTGTACAAGCTGTTCCGGAATAGAGGCTTTTGTTCAAATATACCTATGGCAACTGGAGCAGCGTGAGCCACAGGTGTTGATAACAGATGGAACGAAGAAATGCCAACGAATGTGGGAGAGGCGATTAGAACCGCTTCAGTGAGATACCAGAACCCTCTCGCTTTGATGCTTGAACCCTACAACCCTTACTAATGAGAACAAAAGCCCACGGCAGATCCGAAGAGTGAAGAGAGAGAGAGAAGAAGAAAAGGAGAAGAGGGTGACAGAAGAACGAGTGGAGAGGAGGAATAGAGGAGAAGAGGGTGATAGAAGAATGGGCGGAGAGGAGGAGGAGTGGAGGAGAAGAGGGTGATAGAAGAAGGACTGAAGAGGGAGAGACTAATTGCCATACTGAGAGGGCCTTTGTGAACTGGCCTTCACCGGGCACAGCTGTGGATCTCACGGGAGGAGGGAAAGTAGGGGTAGATGTGTTGAGGTGGAGGGTGGGTATGAGACAGGGCTGGGGTGGACAGGCATGGACAGGCATGGACAGGGCAGGAGAGGAGAGGAGAGAACAGGAGAGGAGCGGAGAGCCGTAGCTGGAGCGCTGAGTCACCTCAGTGGATTGTTCAGGTTTCCCGGGTCTCACCATTGTTCCTGACCATCAACCGTGGGCAGCATGATCTCACCGCTGACATGACACGATGATGGATTAGAGCAATGCCTGCTATGAGCCCTCCTTACACCTCCTTGACATGCTGATAGTGATTCAGCTTTTTGGGAAGAACTCAAAGCAGAAATCACCTGATTACTCACCTTCATGTTCTTCATCTGTTTTTCTTAAATATTTGATTCATTTCATTTAATCTTTTTTTTTTTAAATGATTCAGACTCTAATTGAGACTTTACTGAGATGGGACTGTGTCTAGAGACAGGAAATGAGTAGGGGAGAGACTGGGAGTGGGGCCCTAGGTACCCGATGACCTGTATGGCATGGCATGCTATCTCTATCAGTTATAGTCCCGGTGCCAAAAAACAACAAGCCCTCATGCCTGAACGACTATCAACCTATTAGCCCTCACATCACTAGTGATAAAGGTGTTTGAGAGACTTCAATTAATTTTTTATTTTTTTTATTAAAAACATCATCTGCTCCTCCATCCCTGACACTATTGACCCACTGCAATTTGCTTACCGATAGATCTACTGAGGGTGCCATCTCTTAGGTCCTTAATACCACTCTTAGGCATATTGCCAGTGGAAAAGGGAATTATGTGAGGCTGCTGTTTATTGATTATAGTTCAGCTTTCAACACCATTGTTCCTCACATGCTGGACTCTAAGCTCAAAGACCTTGGACTGAACACCCCCCTTTGTGACTGGATTTTGAACTTTCTTTCTGGCAGACCCCAGGTAGTGAGAATGGGCCAGTTCACCTCTAAATCCATCATTCTGAACACAGGAGCAAAAACAGAGCCACTAAAATCATTAAGGACTCCACCCATCCCAGTAACTGTCTGTTCAGTTTGTTGAAGTCAAGCAAGTGCTTCTGCAGTTTGAAGGCCAAAACTGAGAGGCTAAGAAAAAGCTATTTCCCTCAGGCCATTAGACTCCTCAACATGGACATGCCAACTCCAACACTGAATCCCATAATAACATTATTATTATTATTATTATTATTATTATTTTATTTTCATTTTTATTATTATTATTATTCAAGTCACTTTATACTATTGTATTGAATTATGTATTATTAACATCTTAATTATAATCTGCTTTTAATCTTATCTGTTTTACTTAGATTCTTCTACTTTACACTGTCATGAAGCTAACCAGGCTTACACGTACGCTGAATTTGAATCAAACGTTCTTTAGAACACAGCTGATCAACCGTCTGCCTTCACTTTTGAATGAAAATCCATTGCCATTGACGGTCATTATTTAGAGGTCTTTAGACGAAGATAATGACCGGTAGAACTTTGGGAAATCCCATTCAAATCGATGGAGCTTTCTAATTGCATTGTGAAGAGCTGTATAATAAATACTAATATAACTGTGTATGTGATGAATAAATCTCTCTGAATCTCTGAATCTTGTGCCTCAGCTCATTCTGTTTATTTTGCAAGACTTTTGTTGCTTTCAGCCCCCAGCTTTGACGCACCTGCTTCGTCCAGCCCTGTAGTGTTGGCAGAGTGGACGTCACATCTGCCCAGCTCTGCTTCAGCTGTGCCAGGCGCTCCCGTAGGCACGGGGCATCGCTGTCCATCAGCTGCAGCAGCTGCGTGCCGGCGTCACAGGCAGACGACCACTGGGCACGCCGCACCTCCGCCTGCTGACCCAGACCCTGCCGGTGGGCACGCGGACACAGAAACACGTCAGGACAAGACAGTATGAAACAGCCACAGCAACAGTCACAGGAGCGATGGCCCATGTGCTTTCAACCACATTTAATGTTAAGGTTTAATTAAAGGCTTTTTTTTCTGAACAGAGTGCCTTTGGTACTTTCCTTTTTACTAAGTCACAGGAGCAATTTATGCGAAGAAAGATGTAGATATGAATGTGGCAATGTGTATTTAGCCATGCAAGGCTGGGCTGAGACCCTGAACATAAACATTTGTAATCATATAATATACAAAATACTAGTATTCATAAATTCATAAAAAAATTCACATATTCTCTCTTTTTAGCTTTTTAAATGTGAGAGCCAATGGGTGGAGTACCATGAGCAGCGTGAGCCGGGTCCAGCTGAGATCCCGGGGCTCTGATTCAGGGTGGCACCCCCAGGCCTGCAGCTGACCCTTGGCTTCGGCCAACCACTCCTGCAGGGATTGGGAGTCTCGCTGAAACCTGCAGCACAAGGAGAAACACACACACACATACATACATACATACAGTATACACACACACACACACACACACACACACACACAAACACAAACACACACACATGTTAGTATGCATGTACATGTGAGTGTGTGTGTACCTGTGTGTGTGTATGTGTTTGCGCCCTCCACACCTCTCCCACTGCTCCCTGATCTGATCTGAGAGTGTCTCCTCCATCATCAGCCTCCTGTGCACCGAGGCCCAGCGCAGCTCCAGACCTGATCCTGGCACAGTGGTTTTCGTGCCCAGAGGGCTACACCCCCTGTCCTCAAGGGCTCTGCACTGATCCAGGACCAGTCCAAACTCGGGCCGGCTCTCCTCCAAAAGCTGCCGCAGGTGCTGCACAAAAGACAGAGAGACAGAGTGAATAAGGGACCCAGAGCGGATGGGAGAAAGAGAGAAAAAGACAGAGGAACAGAGAGACAGAGAGAGAGGGGGGAGGAGAGAGAGAAAGACGAGAGAGACAGAAAGAGAGAGAAAGGCGAGAGACAGACAGAGAAAGGCAGAGAGAAAGTAGGGAAAAAGCAAAGGAAGAAATACATGTACTAAATATACTTAATATATCTGTGAGGAGACAAACAAAGGACCAACAACAGATTGCATGGGACAGAGATGAGGAGATGGAGAATGAAGAACACAGCGGATGAGAGGGAATTCTATTAGCACTTTGTATCCAAATCCATGTATGGAGCCTTTCAATACCTCCCTGCCTTGCCAAACAGCCCCCCCCCCCACACACACACACACACACACCTGTACCTGCCTGTTGCCTGTACCTTTGGGCTCCACTCGAGTTGGACACACACACACATACACACACACATGCACACACAGCCACACTGCACCAGAGAGATGAGGTCTGGTAATTGTAGGGAGAATAAATGGCAATGGCACAGCCTGAGCACCAGGAAGAAATGGCAAGATGGAGAGAGAAAGAGACTGATAAAGAGAGAGAACAAGAAAGTTCGGCAAATAGGCCCCTCCATCTCCTGCTAGAATCCAATTTGGACCTGAAGTGGGAGAGCACCAAAAGAAAGAGATAGAGATAGAGAGAAAGACAGAGACAGAGAGAGAGAGAGAGAGAGAGAGAGAAAGAGAGACAGCCCCACCACCGACACTGCCTCTCGTTCCTCTCGCTCTCTCCATCTCTTCTCCCTACTCAGGCGAACGGGGCCATACGCAGAAAAGCCTTCAGGAAATGATTTCAGCTCCACCACTGTGCCAATTGAGCTGTGGTGGAGGACTGGAGACCGTACAGAGACTCAATAGAGCCCTCCCATGGCAGAGAGAAAAAAATATATATATAACGCTGCCTAAATTCATTCTATCAAACTTGAAAATATCACAGTCCTCTTCAGGTCTTACGGAAATGTGAAATGAAAGAAATGGCAAATGACAGGCAGTTCTCTGAGCCTTTCTGAACAGTACATGGGACAAAACATTAATCCTAGGTTTCTTTTCAATCAGGTAGTCATTTATAAGTCATCATATAAATGTATTAGGTTATATCATGTGAATTATAGGCTACTCTCTGTGGGGTAACTCCTGCAACTACATTAAAGGTTGTATCAGCGATTTCAGGCCCAAAAAAGGCCCAAACATAAATGATCACATTCATCTAATCTTTCCTAACGATCCGCTAGCTGCCTGCTCCATAAGCAGACCGTCAAAAAAACGCGTCTCTGTAGGTAGCCTAGGCTCCGAGATCTGTACACAAAATCAATTGCTACCAACAAGGGTTGGCAACCATTAAAAGGCAAAATAAAGTGTTTCAACCAATAACCAACGAGATGCGCATTTAGGAGAGTTTCAATTGCATGGGAGGGAGGGGGAGGGAGTAGCGAGCTAGCTATCTGTTTTTTTTTTTGAACATCAACAGAAGTGACGTATCCCCACTATCTGACCTTTTTGGTATGGCTGGTGTACCTCTGCACCTGTTGGTTACTGTCATATTTGAGTTTGCTTACAAAATGCAATATTTCTATTTTTAAGACATGTTACTATTTAATTGTGCATTTCAGGTACAATAAAAAAAAAGATTTATAAAAAGTCATTAAAATAGAGGGTATGGCATTTGAGGCTATGTCATTATGGTACCAAACTCTTCATTTAGTTGTTTGTTTATTTGTTTGTGCATCAAATGGTTGTCTATGGTGGTGGAGCTGACCTGATGTGCAGCTGCCCTCTCCTGCATCTGGCCCTCGGGCTCCTGTTGGGGGGTCCCGCTGGGCATACCGGCCTCCAGTTCGTCCAGCAACCGGGCCAGCCTCCCGCTCGCCTCCTCCCACTGGCTCCACTCCTGCAGGGGGCGACAGAGAGGAGGAGGACGGGGTCAGAATACTTCCACTGGCCTTAGGACAACACATCAATGTGTATGTGTGTGCATGCGTGTGTGCATGTGTGTGCGTGTGTGTGTGTGTGTGTGTGTGTGTGTGTGTGTGTGTGCGCATGTACCTGCAGGTTCCTGCGCATCTGGCTACCCTGGTCCACAGCTTGTTTCTGCAACGTGTCCACCTGCTCCTCCAGCTCAGCCAGGCTCTGCAGCGCCCCCAGTGGCAGTCGCTGGGACACACACTGCAGCACAGCCCAGTGACGCCCCATGTCTTGGAAGAACTTCTACGAGATCATTCAACAGAAATATGGCCTGGATTACATTAATGCACCCAGCCTTGTTCAATGTCTGTTTTTTGCTACAACTGATTCAGCACATGAGTGTTTATCTGTTTATGTTTGGATTTACGTAAAACAACAACCAATCAAAATGTTGCACCCCAGAAAATATAGCATTTGTATGCGGTAAAACAACACTTAAGCTTTTTTTGTGCTGTAAATTCTGGCTTTTTGCAGTACGTACACAAGTCACTACTGTATATATTCAATGAATGCATAATTCCCCCCTCTTCATAAACTTTTAAAATTTTTATTTGATTTATTCCCCACCCCCCTTCTTTTTTCTATCTTCTTACTTTTCTATTATTATTCAACTTTGCACAGCTGGAAGTTGCAGTCGCAACCCCCATTTCACTGCTTTTTGTTCCATAAATTATGCATGTGACAAATAAATTCTTGAATCTTAAAATCTTGAATCTATATCGAGTATAGCCCTCCATACCTTATGCCTGCTGAGCAGGGGGTGCAGCTGGCTACGGCTGCATAGTTTGGTGTCCTGGCTGTGCTGCAGACGCTGACTGCCCAGCTGTAGCAGAGTGGACACACCCCTCAGGAGAGCCTCAGCACGAGCCTGCAGCTCCACGTCCGACCCCGTGGCCTCAGCACGGCAAATCAGAGAGGTCAACTCTCTGCCAGACGCGCACTGGAGAGAGACATAAATACATACACACACACACACACACACACACACACACACACACACACATTCTTTTCAACACAATAGAATAAATTGACTCACAATACCATTTGTCTACATAACATCTCAAACATGAAAAAGCAGGAGCACGCAGGTGACAGCACTGTAAAGTTACCCGTAGGCTGGGATGGCCTGCTGTGACTGTGCTGGGGTCAGTGTGTTTGGCCACGGCCTCCTGTAAGATGAACGCAGGGCTCTCCAGCTCTGGCTTTCCTGAGAGGCTGCCCAGGAGGGTCGCCAGGTTCCCTTTGGCTATAGCGCCCTCCTCAGGCTGGGCTGGTACACTGTCTATAGCAGTCTGTGGTCTAAAACAGAACCATAGTTAGAAGAAGAAAACAAAACAACATAACAAACATATACTATGTAAAACCCAAATAATAATTACAGAGGTTGACTTCTATGTAGACAATAAGTGGAGTATTGGATATAATCCTAAAAGGGGTGTTCATGGTTAAACACACTACCTTGCAGGAGTCTTTTCCTGGATGGGAACAGTAATAGCAGCTTCCACACTCAACTCCATTGGTTCCTTGAGGCTATGCTGTAAACCCAGAAGAAGTACATTGCAGGCATGCAGACATGGGGAATAAAGAAGTTTCTAGAATTCCACAAAGCCCATTTGGTAGTTCATCTACTGTATCTACCACATTTAAATGGCAGTGTCAAGTCACAATAATTGAAAACAAGAAATAAATGTGAAGTGAACAGGAGGTGTACATACCAAACGAGAGTCTTCCTCAGGCCCTTGAGTCTTGTCTGGAGGTGACAGGAGCGACTCAGGGGGCTTAGCAATGCTCTCCATGACCACAGGGGAGGCTGAAAGGTTCTGGTCATGGAGAACAGTGGAGAGCGTGTCGCTCTCTGATTCTGTGGGCGAACCCTGAAGTTCATCACCCACTACTGCAGATTCCATCTGTGGGTCAGTCACACTCGTATGCGCTGGTCTTGGTTGACCACTGGGTAAAGAGAGAACTCTTGCTGGCTGGTTGGTGACGGATGTGAACTCCTTGGTTGTTGATGCTTGTTCTTTGGTTATGACCTCAGCCTTACTGATAATGGAAGGGAGCTCCACGGTGGCTGATTTTGACTCCATGGTCAGAGAACCAGGTTCCTTACAAACGGATTGTGAATCCTTGAGTATGGACTCCAAATCCTTCAGAACTGGTTTAGGCTCCGTCGGGCTTGTCAAATCTGGCTCCTTGTAAACACGTCCTGTCTCAGTGCTGGCTTCCCCGTTCGCCTTGCTAATGTGCTCAGTAGCTTTCAGGTCACCGCCAGTCCTCTCAAGTATTTTGGCTGGTGTCCATAGTGCTTTTGACGCTAATGACCCAATCTCCTCAACAATGTCTTCAGATGCCATGGTTACTGATGCCGTTTCCTTGGATACTGATGGACTGCCCCGGGGAGGTGATTCCTGACAGAAATGGGAAGTAAACAAACGTAAACAAACAGTTTTTAGATTTTTTTTTTCACCTTTTTGGACAGAAGATGCCGTCAAAGCACACCCAGAACACAATTATGTCTGCTTTTCTTGCTATTGATCCAAATGTTGATCACAGCACTAGTCATTGATTAGCATAAAACAATTGCTAAAAGTCAGTAGCGAGAGAACAAGGTTGCACATCTACCTACCGTTGCCATGACCACAGTGGGAGAAGTTGTGTCAAACTCAAAACCTTGATCATCCCCGAATGTCTGGTCCTGGTCAGGGTCCTGATCCGGAAGCAAAGAAAAGAATTTGCAAATGGATCAGACGGGACTGAGAGCTGAGCCAGCGTCTGGACCCAGCTGTCCATGACAGACCCAAGGGCCGCTATATTTAGAGAGCCAGGGCTACATTAGAATATTGAGGTGCATGCCAAAAAGAAAAATAGATGAAAGCGCTTCAATTTATGCTCAGTAAATCAGCCTGATCAGACGAAAGGCCTGAAGATAAATAAGACCATCACTCAAATCATATCAACAGATGGAGAGAGGATGCAAGTCATATGTGAATATGAAAATAGAACAAATTATAAAAGAGTGTGATTATGGTGAGATCAGAATTAGTGAATCGACTTTCAATTAAGAATAAAAAAGATAGACAGACATGCCAAGGCAAATGTTGAAACGTCAGGTGGCCCATGAAATGAAATAGAAGTTGGTAGTTCAGTTCAGAGTTGCTGCAGAGTGGGCGAAGGACCAAGAACCAAAGAACCAAAGGGTGAAAAGAATAAGACAGAGGGCGGCTGCCCCTGAAGGAAGGAGGCCATGAGTAGCTGCCATCATCAGTGATAAAGGAAAGTGGAGGTGGAGATGGAGTGGAGCGTCCCAAAAAGAGAGGCCTATAGATGACCACCCCAAGAAGAGAAGTGGAGAACAGAGCAGCCACAGGAGAGACCTAGAAGAGCATCTCAAGAGCAGAAACCTATAGAGGAGCATCTCAAGAGGAACCTATAGAGGAGCATCTCAAGAGGAACCTATAGAGGAGCATCTCAAGAGCAAAAACCTATAGAGAAGCATCTCAAGAGGAACCTATAGAGGAGCATCTCAAGAGGAACCTATAGAGGAGCATCTCAAGAGGAACCTATAGAGGAGCATCTCAAGAGGAACCTATAGAGGAGCATCTCAAGAGCAGAAACCTATAGAGGAGCATCTCAAGAGCAGAAACCTATAGAGAAGCATCTCAAGAGCAGAAACCTATAGAGGAGCATCTCAAGAGCAGAAACATATAGAGGAGCATTGTAGCATCCCAGGAGAAAAAAGGGAGTAAAAAAGGAGAAACCTATAGAGGAATGTTCCAAGAGGAGAAACCTATAGAGGAATGTTCCAAGAGGAGAATAGAGGAGTGTTCCAAGAGGGGAAGCTTATCAATGAGCATCGTTGCATCCCGAGGAGAGTCCTTTAGGCTGGCCCTCTTCTTTGTTTACCTCAGCCACACTGCCCGTCAGTGTTCCAGAAGATGACGAGTGGATACTTCCTTCATCGTCCTCCTCATCTTCATCTTCACCATCATCAGAGGGTCCATAAAAAGAGGTTCCCATAGATCCCTAATTCATAGTCCCCATAGCAATACGAGTTAAGTCAGCTTTTGGATTATCTACCCGCAGTGCTGCCTAGTTATAGAATAACTTTCATGACACTGGATGGCCCTGTTTTTAGATTTGATATCAATGGGCAAGAATAACATAAAAGCCAAGTATATCATTTTATGTCAGCAGTTCTGCCGAAGCCTGCACGTTTGATCAGTAAAGTCTGGTATTTGATCTAACCGCCATGTAATTTCAACTAATCCCTTTCCCACACTATTAAAAAAACACATGGACTGATGAATCACTTAGCTGTACGTCTGGAGCGTTTAGCTGTACAGAAAGCCATACTCTTTATATGGTGGTGTGAGCTCAACTCACCAGAGCACCGAGAGAGGGGAGAGCTTGATGGGAGGACATTGCTGCATCGAGGCCACTAAGATGATGACTGAAGTCCATGGACAGCCCGAGTGCTTCCTGCAGATTGATGACATAAACTCATCTGTCTCAGAATACATTGCATACATTGGAGGAGCGGATATACAATCAAGTTCTATCTACTTAATATTTAATGAAACAATGACAACAATGTATTTATCATATTATTTTAAAATCTACTTTGGGTTAAGGTTTGTATGTTATAATGCATAATTACAATAAAAACATTTAACAATGCATTATATACAACTAAGTACAATAACGCTTACATATCCACTCAATAAAAACGTTTTAATTTAAGGACTGCCTTGGTCTGAAGACTTTTCTTCTTTCCTTTTTTTCTTTTGTATTATTAATTCCTTAAAAATGCAGGTGATCCTTCATCAGAATTCACTATCAACCCAGAAGAGATATAAAGCATATGAGACCTACTTTATTAATCATTTATGACATCTGCATAATGTTCCAAATTGTGCTTCCCATAGACCCCAACTCTCCTCTGCCCCTCAACCCATCTGAATCTTCCCCTTTCTTTCCTCAGATTTCCCAGGCACTTCAAAGAGATGGGAGAGATGCCCTTCAGTCTAAGGACACACCGGATGATTACAGCAGTCTTTATGAGGGAACAGATACAGCCGGGAGTAGTAAAAAAGACAGAAATAGAACTTTTATATATCAAGGGTGAGAAGGCAAGAGAGCAGCTGCTTTGAGTCTGTTTCTAAGCATCCTACTGATTTATGTTAACCGTTTTATAACGCTGCATCACACTATTCATCCCCTATTCCTACTATAAAGAAGTAATTACAGTGATTGAAAACATAAACGCAACATGGAACCATCTAGATGATTCTACAGTAACAGTTCTAAAGGATATCAGTCAACAAATTGCAGCCGACTTGGGTTGGATATGGCATGACTGGTGCAGGTATGAATTTGTGTACAGCATTTAAGAGAAGCAAGCTAGGTGTAGGAGCTACATGATCTTTTATTTTAGTTTATGAAACAGGGAACCAGTACTTGACAAGTTCCTTTAATACCCTTGCTCAGTGTGTTTGTGACAAAATATGGAAAGTGTAGAGGGCTCAAAATACCAAGGCACTGGACTCTCAACAGTGTATCAAAATATTTTATAAAATACAGTTGCCACGTCATGTATGAAAATAAAATACTGTATTTTTGTATTTTGACAATAGAGTATGAAATCACTTTGCAAACCTCCCATATCTGTCCAGTACACTGACTGTTGATTAAGTGGACAGTGTTTGAGAGCAACAGCTTTTCTCTGTCTAAGAGACATGTCATCAATCTGCAAACAGTCACCAGATCAACTGGTGCCTAGCCTAAATACTGTATCAGAGATGTACTCAAAGTCACAACTGAACTTGTCAAGTGGTACAAACTAATCACAGAACCTACTGAGAGCCACAGCAGTTCTATTACCTTCAAACTCATGGTACACTCACATGTAACACAGAGAATGAAGTCTCGGACATTGTCAATGCATGCCCAGAATGATTGATATTGCACTGTGTACAGTAATGCTGTTGATCAGGTAGGAACATGACCCTTATAGCTGGTTTTTAACTAACTGGGTACCATCTAAGTGCTAAATGGTGTTATATTGACACAAAGGGGCATAAATATGATTTTTTTCAATGTGTTGCTTTAGGTGAGCAATGTTGCAAGGCAACCACATAACTGGTTTCAAGTGTTCCGATTGGATAATCATGTTAAGTTGCCCAATATCAAAGGGAAGGTGCCAGGACAACAATACCCAGGAACATTGAACAACAACATTGCTCAAAGAGGTGCCTTGTGTATCATCAGCTTTGGAGGACACATACATTTCACAGGATCATCTTCCTGAATTCCAATATTCTGATCAAAACAAGTCTGGCCACCAGTCAGAGGCAACATTCATTTGTTTTGACCTTTTATGATCATCACATCACCAAAAGCATTGGTTTTACCAAAAAATATTTGGCAGTATTTACTACAAAAATACACACCTATAAAGTGTTTTTAATACCTAAATACGCAGCCATTTTCTTCAACCCTATTGTTTAATTTGTATCCTCCAAACTTGAGGAGGGCTATATTAATTTGTACCCTGCAGACTTGAGGCCGGGGCCATTTTAATTTGTACCCTTCAGAGTGGAGGCTGGGGCCATTTTAATTTGTACCCTTCAGAGTTGAGGCTGGGGCCATTTTAATTTGTACCCTTCAGAGTTGAGGCTGGGCCCATTTTAATTTGTACCCTTCAGAGATAAGGCTGGGGCCATTTTAATTTGTACCCTGCAGATTTGAGGGGGGCCATGTTGAGAACTTGCCTCCAGCCTGGCGCTCTGCTCCTGGGTGTGCTGCTCCAGCTCCTGCAGGGGCTGCTGGAGGGTCTGGGCTCGCTGGAAGACGACGAGGGTGTCCTCTGCACCACGGGGCAGCCCTAGACCCAGTCGGCAGTGCTCGATCTCCGACACAGTCCGCCTCATGGAGCAGATGTTTTCCAGAATCACCTGGAGAGGAACACGGAATGGTGAGGTGGGCCCATGGAACACTTGACCTTTGACCCATCTATACACCTAAGCTAAGTTCCCTAAAAGCCCTTATCGAGCTCAGTGCAAATCAAACCAGCTAATAGGCTAACTGAAATAAAACCATGCCAATCTCTAGGTATGGTGAAGGGTATGTGATGATGTGGGGCTATTTTAATTCCAAAGGCCAAGGGAACTTTATCAGGATGCATAGTATCCTGGATCCATGAAATAACTGGCCTTTAAAAATAAAAATCTGCCTGCCTCTATTGGAATTTAACATAGGGGTGCCAATACTTATGACTCCTGTATTTTAAGGAAGAACATTTATTTATGTATGATACATTATTTATTCACAAAGAAAATTGGTTTCCTTAAATGTTGGATATTTCCTCATTTTTTTAATTAAGGCATTAAGATCAATTTCCAAAAGATGATTTTATATTCCTCTTTTTAGTCAACTTTAGCAGAGGTGCCAATAATTCTTGAGGGTACTGTATGTTCCAATGGCTCCACAGGTACAGGTACTGTAGAGCAGCAGGTAGAGACATCCAAGATCAATTGTTTGATAACCAAGGAACACACATACTGATGTGAAATCTAAATACCGATATGTGGTGGGCAATTCCACGGAAAATGGACTTTTTGTCACATCCATAACGCCAGTGAAATGCCTTGGCTTTTGTATGATGTGAATGATAACATTCATTGTTTGTGCATTTTTTCTCATGTACATTCTTCAGCCAAAAATAGCAAATTCTCAAATTTCATGTAATCATTCACATCATACCATACCATCACATTTTATTGGCGTTATGGATGTTACAAAAAAACGTAATTTTCCATGGAATTGCCCTGGTAGCACTTTATAATGAGATGTTATGAATAAATCACCATATTACCAAATTGTTAATTAATTCAGAATTGAATGTGAATGCCTGTGCTACAAATACGTGTAAATTGCACACCTAGAACTACTATCATTCTTTGTGTTCTCTTATGCTTTTAATGACAGCTGTTTTGTAGTGAGGCTTTTGCGAAATGTGCATGTGAATTTGATGTTGCTCACCTGACAGTACTGCAGCTGCTCATTCCCAGATGCGTTCTCTGTGTCCATGCTGGACAAGATGGCGTTGATCTTGGTGACGTTCTTCTCCATGGTTTTCACTTCTGTTTCAATGGCATCCACCTCCTATGTATGAGGAGAAGCATCAATCATTCCAGCTCAGTAAATGTCCTGATATTACTGATACAACACAGAAATGCTTCCACAAGGGACCTCACATATGCTTGATATAATGCTAAACAGAAAAAAATGCTAATGATTTATCTAAATGAACTAACTGATATAACATTATGATTTCTTAATGTACAATATTTACATTAATTTGTGTTAGTAAATGAATAATCATCATCAACCGTGATGCAATGTAAGGCATTAATCATAATTTTACAGTACATAAAAGTATAGTGGTTTACCTCAGCAACGTGTAGAAGTTGGGCGTGAGGTTCCATGATGCTTTGCTGCATGTGTGTGACTTTGTGGATGGCCTTATTTAGGCGCACCTGCATGGCGTCTGTGTCACACACTGGCGAGATCTCTTGCATGACGGGCAGAAAGGCGTCCAGCGCTGCCCGGATTCGCTCAGAATCCTCTAGAACCATCTGGACACACGCCACAAAGTACTCTTTCAGGTCAACATAATTCCTTATAAACAGGCGTAGGAACATCACTTTTTTGTAATCAGGCGGAATTGATTTGAAGTTGAATTAAAGACAAAGGTATGTTGGCCCAGAAGGGTCATACATAATTTACATTTCAGAAAATAAAAAACATTTTATATTCTGAAATGTAAATGATGTATGACCCTTCTGGGCCACCGTGCAAATGGGAACCCTGTGGATTTGACCTTCCTCTGCACTTCATTGCTATCAACAGCTGCAAGTCAGTGACCACTTTGCCAGTTATGAGGTCTACACACTTTACACTACAATTGTGTATTAGTATGAAGAGAATCAACTACCTGCAGATCAATCATAAGGATTTAGCATTAAAACAAACACCCAAATCCTGTATGTCGTGGTTGTGCGTGAGAAAGCTGGGCAGGGCTGGGCTGACCTGAAGCGAGACGGCATGGCCGTGCAGACACTTGGCACTGGTGTACGTGCAAGGTGTGTTCAGCCACGACTTTGCCTCCTCCTGCCAGTGGGTAGCGCTGTTGAGCAAGTCCTCGTACTCCTGAAGACAGGCTGGGATCTGTATGGAACAGCAGGACAAACACTGTGTCAGAATGGTGGACCTCCAGCCAGTTTCCAACAATATGGCTTTATAATGCAGATGTGGATGTTTTGAGACATTTCAACTGTCTCAAAACATCCACATTATGTGCAATACAGGCTATATGATTAAGTAATACACTATAAATATATTTATGCCTACAGTATATTTCATTCTGTATGTACAGTATATACTAGTTGATGGTGTATTCTGGTGGGACTTAAGATGGAAAGTCTCTGTTTTTATATGCAACTTGGTGGTATATCCTGATGGAACTTCTGGTAGGAAAACCTAAGCATCCTGGGAGATGTAGTTCCACTCACCCTGCTAAGGAAGGCTGTCCTTTGCTCTGCCTGCTTGGAAATCGTCTGGTAGAGTTGCAGGGGGTCTGTGAGATCGTCCATGAGGGTGTGAGCCTGGTCAGGCTGCTCCATGGCCACCTCCTGCACCTCGGCCTCCAAGACAGCCAGATGCGAGTGCCAGCAGTCCAGCTCGTCCCACACACGCTGCACACACACACACACACATACACACACACACACACACACACACACACACACACACATACATACATAGCACAGTTTTCAGAGTTTCCACAGTTTGAAATTTGAGTGAAATTTGAATTTGCCCTGCAGGTCGATCTGGAAAGGAGCCCATTGACAATTCTAAACTTCCCGTTTTACCACTTCCAGGGGCTTAAATCAGTCGTGAAATTAAACTTATATTTACATTAAAGTCTTATCAAATCATTTAAAAAAGTGCAGCAAACATATCTGTCTTGTAAATGAAGGTTTTAAATGCAGTAATTTACTAAATTTCTGAAAAAATTCCAAAGATTCGGAAAAGGACGTCAATGAGCTTATTCAAATCTGCTAACAGGTCTGTCTGGGTTCACCCAGTCTAGCTCATGGCATGACAGGAATGAAGATTCACTCTCACTTAAAGAACAGGAATAGTGAGGGGTATTTCTAAAACTGGAAACATACACTAAAAATATTTGCTGATTCAACTGAGTCGAGTCATCTTTTTCAATATGTGTGCAGTAAACACTAAGCACAACTTAACTTCAAATCAAAGTAACATGATGACTTGATTGGGATGAGTCATTTTTACTCATCCCAATATGAGTTAATTACAATAAAATGGTGAATTACTTTTTAAGGCAGCAATCAGCTCCTGAATCAACCTGTCTCTGATATATGATGCAACATCCAATTCAACTGGATTCATATAAGGGACCAGATCATCTGACATCTAACAGCAACTGAATTAGTGATAATACTGATATTGAAGTTCACAGAGAAGCAAACCCCACACTTACCTTCAATGTGCCTTCGGCTCCTGCCACAGAGGTGCTGCTTTGCTGGAGCAGGTCCTGCACCTTCCCCAGACCTGCAGTGACCTCTCTGGCCTGGTCACTCAGCCTGTGCTGGGGTTGGGGACCACTCTGCTGGGAGGCTGCTGCTGCTGCTAGCTGCAGCACACACAAAAATGGGCAGAACTACTTAATGCAAAGCTATCTAGGGACGCTAAAATCCATCTTGACAGACCCAGCTGAAGACCCAGCTTCAGTCTCCCATGACTGATTTGAGATTTTGGCCTGCAGCTTAGCTGAAACATGACGTCACTCACTTGCAAAGCACAAATACTACACAAAGAGTATAGAGATGACATGAGCAGATACGTTTGTTGATACCTTGTCTTCCACTTCCTGCAGGGAGCGACTGACTTCCTGTAGAGGAGCCTGGAGATCCTGAGGAACCTCCTGGTAGCGTTTCTTTACTCCCTCGATGATCACCTCCAGTTTAGCTCGCTGACTGCCCAGTTCTAACTTGGCCTCCTGGACAAAAAAGGACAAATGAACAAAGAACATAAACAAATTGGTATATTTTACCCCCACACCCATACAAACAAACACAAATACATACACACAAACTGACATAAACACAAACAAACACAAATACACATACACACACACACACACACACACACACACACACACACACACACACGCGCACGCACGCACGCACAAGCACACACACACACACACACACACACACACACACACACACACAAGGTCAAGATGATCTTTGGTTGTGACGCCACAGTTGGATGTGGATGTGCTGTAAATAGACCCAACCAGCCCCAAGATGCATCTATTGAGAATGCCAATGAAATAACTAACCAACTGCTGTGCACCAAAGTCTGATGAGAATACAGGAACTTGAAGTCCTTTGAAAACACATCACTACAACCCCTAGGTTGCATTCAAAAAATATATTTCAAAGTTATTCAAAGTAATTTCCTTCTCAAGCAATCTGTATTTCTTTCAGTGTAGAACTGAAGATGATGCAGAAAAAATATCTTCCAGAGTAAATTTTCAGCTGAAGAAACTGAGAGTAGTATTTGATTTGATTTGATTTGAAATGTGAGACTGTACAGTATGTATTCTAGGGGAAAAACAGGAGGAGGTGCTTCCTGTATTAAACATAAGAGAGGCGATCTGACTGTTCCAATCAGAGGCTGAATTTGAATTGCATTAGGACCCAGGGGATCTCCTCCAATCAGTATGGAACGTGACATTCAACATATACAATGTACAGGCAAGTTCCAGCCCAGAGAGGACTGATTCAATTACATGCACATGCGAATGACCCCTAAGTGACTTGGGACTTGGGTGGTTGAGTGAACAGTGAAGGCTTATCTTACTGATGTTGCTCCTGGTGTCACATTCAAAAGCAGCCTGAATGAGTAGTTGATATGTTTTTTTCAGACCCCAAACTCAAAATATGCAAATCCTGCTTTTCACATTTATCTATAATGCCGACATGGTCTCCTTTGTAAGAATTCCTTCTCATAATTCTCAGCATTGTGTTCATAGGTTGCCCTTTACTTTCCTAGTTTTCTAAAAAAAAGGTATATTTTTGTTGATATATAGTTTTATTGAATTATATATAGAATATAGTTTTACTGATCTTGATCTTAGATTTTTTGCAAATTGTCAAGTTTTTAATGTATGCATTAGTGTGAGCCAGAAGACTTTTTCTACAACTATGCGGTTCGGACCAGAAGAACTCCTTAACGGTTTTGTTCAGAGCTGAAAATGCAACTGTGTTTGAAAGAGGACAGATGTAGGTTGCTAGTGACAAAATATTAGCTTTCAGTATGGTACAATGTCTTTGTAAACAAAAAACAAAAACGCTGTTCCTAGAAGGTAGACATTTAGATTTCACCATTGCATCTGTTGTAGAAGATATCGACAGTGCAATAACTTTAAAAAACGACCAGAAAACAATGTTAAGGCAATTATGGAGAAGAAGGATGGTTCGGGTGTTCTTTCTACAGGATTCACCCCCTGTATCGATTGAAACATGACTCATAATCACATCCCAATGGAGCAGTAGCAGACTCACATTCTGACTACAATTTGAGTATGACGACGTCAGGCTAATCCTTTCCTGTGGTCAGACTGTAAGAGATCACCAACCTGTGCATGAGGGGCATCATGGTGGGCCTTCGGGAGCGGGACCAAGGATGCCACCCTCTGCCGTACGGCGTCTATCTCCTCCAGGTCTCGGCCTCGCTCCTGAATCTCCGTCAGTGCCGTCCGTCGGACCAGCATGCACTTCTCTCTAAGCCTGTGGTGGTGGTGGGCAAAGGCATGAGCAGGGTCACAACCTTATCTCAGAAACAGTTGTGTCCAATAATGAGAGCATAAAGAGCTCTGACCCTGGCTGTAGCAAAGCCTACAGCCTACAGTGCTGATAGTGCAAAGTGAGTTTGTGTGTACATGTGTGTTTGAGAGTTTGCGAGCAAGAGCAACAGAATGTTTTCCCTCTTAGCTTGTTTTGACCATATTTGAGTGGAGAAAATTGCACGAAATTGAATTACATTGAGAGTAACTGAGTCCGTGAATTAGCGAGAGAGTGTACGTGTGACAGAGATAGAGAGAGAGAGAGAGAGAGAGAGAGCAAAAGAGAGAGCAAGCAAGATAAAGTGAGAGGGGATTAGAAAGATACAGAAAGATTATGTAAAATATAGAGAGAAATGAGTGAAAGAGAAAAACCAGAAAGAAAGCTGAATGAAATTATGATGAAGTAAGAATCAGTGAAACAGAGACTGACAGGGAGGCTACACCGGGCACATAACTAAAGCATTCTGTTCACGTAGAGTCTGCTGCAACAATTAGCTGCTACTATAATCAATGGAACTGACTAAACAAGACATGATAGCAGCATTCATTCGAAAAAATTAGACTAGTCTTCTAATCTTCTAGTCTTCTTCTAAAACAAGTTTTACGCTCCACGATTGAAGCACTTCAGTTGCGGAGCCGGTGTAGCCCGAGCCTAACTCCCCCCGGTGCAGTGTGCTTGCTGTGCATCTCCCTACCCCCTGCAGTGGCTCTGGAGGTTCTGCAGCTCCTGGCAGATCTGGACGGGCTTGTGCGGGTCGCGGCAGGCGCGGGGGCCCAGGAGCCGGCCGATGAGGGCCTGAGAGGAAGCCAGGGCCTGCTGCTCGCGGTCCAGCCACTCCTGCTGCAGCTCCGTCAGGGCCAGCAGGGCCCGCAGCTCGTCCAGGGAACCCCTCACCGCGGCGGGGTCGGACAGCTCCCGGCTCAGGCCTTCCAGGGCCAGGCTACACCTCTCCATCTGGGCAGGAAGAAAGCAGCAAAGAGGAGCAAAGAGGAGAAGCATGGTGATTTTTTCCACTGTGAGGACCGAGATATGGTGACGTTTTGTTGAGCTTGAAGCTTATTAATCAGACTGCTACTTGTACTTGTACTTGTACTTGTGTGTACACACACACACACACATCATCAAAATGTTAATCTCGTCTTTTGCACCTTTATAAGTAAATATTTGAACGTTTGTGTGCTCCAGACAACTTCTTCTCAGACAGACTCAACTACAACACCCTCTAATAAGATCTAGAAATCCAACATGGTGTCTCCTCCATCACTCACACTCAGTGAGGCGTCCTTCCACTCCTGGTCTCTCTGCACTGAGCGCGCTCGCAGGACCCCGACGCGGCGCTTGAGCAAGGCCCACTGCCTCCAGAGCAGCGGCAGGCCCAGCTCCGCCCGCACTCCACAGTCCAGCGGCAGCGACGGGCAGACCCCCCTCAGTTGCTCCAGCCGACCAGCCAGGCACCACACCTCCTCTTGCAGGACCTGGGGGGGGGGGGAGGGAGAGAGAGAGAAAGAGAGAGAGAGAGAGAAAGAGAGAGAGAGAGAGAAAGATTTAGTTGAATTAGAGACCACCTACACATAGAGACAGGCAGATGTAATAACAAAAAATGGCTACCTAGAAACATGAATACCCATAAGGGAAACATTTCTATTAATATAGTTATTACTGCTTTTTTATAAAAACAATATCATTGTATAGTTGATACCTAAAATGTTATACCAGTAGATTTGGCAACAATTACTTTATTAATTCATGCCAATAAAGCATCATTTGATTTGATTCTTTTGATTGGAGAGAGAGAGAGCATTTTCATCTTTTCTTATTTTGGTATTTTAGTATTGATCTCCCACAAACAAACACACACAAGCAAGTGAGGTGTTGTGAGTGGCAAGTGGCACACACACACATACGGGGATAATTTATCAAAATACTTTATAGATGTGCATTTTTGTAGTTCAAAAATACTGCTAAATAGTGATGACATCATAAAAGTGCAAAATGAATGTAGCCTCTGACTGGTGCTAACTTACTAATTTGCCCAGACTATTGAGATTCAGGAAGATGATACAGTGTAAGATGAGTAAAGCGTAGGTTGCTCACACACTCAATACACTCCCTCTCTCACACCAACCCACTCAATCAACTTGATCACACACAGAAGTTTGCCGTTTTTGGTAGAACTTGCTATGTTGTTGTGCAATGTTCCTGAGTATTGTTGTTCTGGCACCTTCCCTTTGATATTGGGCAACTTATTATTTTTTTGAAAACTTTAATCATCACTATTAACATAATCATACAATCAGAACACATGGAACCGGTTATGTGGTTGCCCTGCAAGATTGCTCCAAAATGCCCCTTGGCGTCAATAGAACACCATTTACAGTAGCGCTTAGATGGTACCCAATTAGTTAAGCACCAACAAAAAGGGCCATGATCCTACCTGATCAACAGTGTTACACAGTGCAATATCAATCATCCTGACAATTGCATTGACAATGTCAGAGACTTCATTCTCTGTATAATGTGTCAGTGTACCATGAGTTTGAAGCTGTTATTTTAAGGTAATAGAACTGCATTTGGTTGCTTTAAATCCACATTCTGTGGCTCTCAGTAGGTTCAGTGGTTAGTTTGTACCACTTGACGTTACAGTTGTGACTTTTTGAGGATATCTCTGATAGTATAGTATTCAGGCTTTGAGATGTAACAGGCAGGTCAGCAGTTGATCTGATGATTTTGCAGATTAAAAATACATATATGGAGAGTAGGGATTCCATGCTCCCTTTAAAGAGTACTTTTAGTATTTTGAAAATACAAAAATACAGAATTTTATTTTGATACATAGCGTGGCTACTGCATTTTGTAGTTTATTTTGATACACTTAAACTTAGGGTATTCAATATCCTATTTTCAATACAAATACATTTGTATGTACTTTGGCCCACCATTGCACACATACACTATATCAGGCCTCTTAGTCAAGTCAAGTCAAGTCAGATTTATTTATAAAGCGCATTTAACATGCACATAGTGCAATCCACTCTTAGGGTATTTCAATCTCATGTTTTTGTTGCACATCATGTTTTTTTTAGAAGCGCATTGAAATTAAACACAAAGAAACACGTACACACACACACACACACACACAAAGTTGTCCACTGAGATAACAATATTATAAAATGTACTGCATCAGAATAAGGGGACACTCAGCACACCTTTGCCTTGTCCTGTTGTTCTACACATTCTTCAAATGACGTGGCTTTCTGCAGAAGGCACTCATTCAGACGCGTCTCAAAGTTCTGGAAGAGCTTGTGTAGCTCCACGTGCTTCTTCCTGTGAATACTCTGCTCTTCAATGTACCTACGTGGAGGAAAAATATATTTAGTTCTATATTTGAAAGACTAAGCAGGCTTTATTTTTTTTTTCTTTTGCAGATAAATAAAGTCGTCAGTTACCATTATGCCTATTATGAGTGTTCCCTACCTAGAACAGCTAATAAATACAGCAGCTTATTAGACCATTAGACCATTAGGCCATTATTAGCCTTTCATAGTGATGTCTTGTGCTTGTGTATCTAATCACTTCACTGCATGCACAGTGGAAAATACTCAATAGTTAATTTCCAAAAATAGTAAATTCATAAGTTGTTAGGAAAAAATTATAACTTAGCTAAAAGGAACATGCACATTTACTTGACAACACTTCTCAAAGGGCTGACAGTTATGATCATGCCGTAGCCAAGAACCCTCAAGGCTATAGTTCTTTGAATAACAATTTCAGAAAAGGCAAACAAGTATGAAAATAGTCTTTCTGAAGAACCATTTTTCACTTGATGTAAAGGTTCAACACAAAGTCATGGTTATTTATGGAACCAACCATATAGTGATGAAAATACCCATTTAAGCACCTTTATCTTTTAGAATATAACTCATTTATGACTCTGCTTACTTCTTCAAAGTCTCTGTCCTCAGCTGACCCTGGGCCTCCAACATGGCCTCCCTCACTAACAGCAGACTCAGGACCTGGATGTGAAGCTTCTGGGTTTCCACGGTGGAGAAGCAGGTCTGCTTGGGCACCAGGTTCCCCAGGCGGTCCATTTGAGCCTTGAAGCTGTCCTTGAGGGAAGCCACGGTCTGCTGGGTGGCTTTCAGCTCCTCTTGGCAGTCTCTGGTGCCAGTCAGGTCTAACAAGAGCCTGGGCTCTGCGTCGTCCAGGAACCTGACAGCTCTTTGGACTGACCACTGATAGTCTTTGAGAGCCTCCCAAGCCTGAGACAGATTGTCCTGCACACACAGCATCATGAGTAATGAATATACCACACAATACAACATTATGTGGTCAAGAAGGGAAAACACAAAGTCTACCATATAACACCACCAGTACAAGTACTTTAGCAATTTTTCAAAGCGACTAACAAACAGCCAGCAGTGGTCTGGAATGAAGCCCAAGATAACTGCTTGGACTAACCACTAACTGCCAAACCACCAAACAACCATTCACCTGCTGACCAAACCACATTTACCAGATGGTATTACCCAATGATGACTTCAATTCTTGCACTATCAATTAAGTAAGTATTGTAAACTTTTTTACGCTATATTTTTCACAGACACAAAATGTTTTACTGGAAATCATAAAATTGAAAAGGATAGGAGACGCAGGAGTCTTAATACATATACTGTAGATTATCAATTGAACTAGAAGAACCCATTTCACTTTAGAGAGCTTACCATTCTAATATTGCAATCTCTGGAGATCTTTTTTCCGTAGTGAGACAGTTCTCTGAGAGCCTCCTCTTCAGCTCCTCCCCTATGCTCTAGAGCCTCCAGCACTCTTAGTCCGCTCTCCATACTCCTCTGAAGCGCCGAACACTTCTGCAACTCCCTCACTATGGCTTGCTCGTTTGGATCGAGGCAGGCAGCTCGCTGAAGCTCTTGTCTGGCTTTATGGAAGACATTAGCGATGGCTGTGAGATCTGCCGGGCAAGCGAGTCCGTCTAACAGCTTGTGCTCTACGCTGCAAAGTTCATTGTGAGTGGTCAGCTCCCAGGAGGCCAGGCTCTCCAGCGTCCGGTGGATTTTCTGCCGCTCGGACGTCAGCTGAGACGGGTAGACGTCTCCCGAGATGGCCTCCAGCTGATCAGCAGCCTGCTGACACTGCTGCTTCACCAGGGGGAGCTCCATCAGTAGGGCCCTGCAGACCTGCAGCCTCTCTCTCCGGTCCACCGTCCGGTCACTCGTCTGAGGGATCCCCTTCTTCACCACCTCCCTGGAGTCCTCCATTCGCTTCCTGTAGTTCAGGTACTTCTCATGTTCACGGGCTTGGATGTCGAGCATCCTTGCCTTGGCCTGCAGGGTGTGGATGGTCTGCAGCAGCCCCTTCTTCTGCGACTCCTGGCAGTGTTGAAGCTCTTGCACATGGCACTGGTACTCAACCAACATGTGCCTCAGTGGCTCAACGGCAGATAAAGAGGCACTAGTCACCGGGAACCTTTGTCTCTCCAGGTCCATGGATATCTGCTTAATGCTCTTCTGGATGGTGGCCAGCTCTTCAGCTGTGGTCTCCTGGGCATGAAGTAGCTCTTCAAGCTCCCAGCAAGCAGCTCGCTCAGAGCTAGCCACCCCTGAGACCTCTGCTTGTAGGATTGTAAGCCGGTCAATGAGATAATGGCTCTCTCCAATGCTAAGGTCGGGAATTATAATGGAACATTGCTCCAGGAGGCCTTCAATGACAGCAGTTTGCTTTTCGGCTTCTTTCAGGGTAGTGCTATGCCATTGTAGTCCAACCTTCAAGTCTGCTACGCTTGCCTTTAGCTTTGAATCTCTGGTCCTGCTACCTTCCTTCTCGATGTGGGCCACCAACCAGGTACTGACTTCTGAAATCTGAGCCCACATTTTCTCTCTTGACTGTTGAGCCTGGTTCACCTCTTCAATTGCATGAGTGATCTTTTCTGAAATTACTTGATAAGTATCCTCTAAATCCTCCAATAAAGATAACATCACTGAAACATCATCTTCCCTCAGGCCTAAGAGCAAGGCCTTCTGTTCCTCCACCACAGATGTGACTTGGCTTTGCCTGGCAGAAACCTCTGACTGGAGCCTCTTAATGTTAGTAAGCTGGTGGTGGGCATGTTCAGAGAACAGAGCTACTTTTCTCCTTGCTTCGACTTGTTGCTCTACGTGTTTAGCCCACGGAAGAAAGTTCTGAACTACTTCTATTAGTTTAGCTACTGAAGAGTCACTCACAGAGGTGACATTGCTGAGGAGCTGTTCTTGAGTATGATCCAACTGTGCCTTCAAGTGCAGCAGGACTTCTTCCATCTCATGCTGTTCCTTCTTCCCGAGAAAGTTTTGGTTGAACGCTTCAAAAATCCCAACAAGGTTGAAGTACTGCTCATTAGCAGTGGTTAGCTCTGAAGCAGTCACAGTGAGCTGCACGGCCATCTGGCAATCTGAGAGTGGTGTTGAGGACTGCAATGAATCCATGGAGGTGTGGATATTCTCCAGTTTGCATTCTAATTCCCTGGCCTCTTGAAGCACAGCAGACGTCTCTATTGTACAAGCAGTGGCATGCCTTAGGGTTCTGTCTGCGGTCCCCTGTAATATCTGCCACCCCTCTTGAAGGCCTTCTACCTGGGCAAGGAGTGCTACCGGTCCATCTGCCTCACTCAGGTGGGCAGACACCTGGCAGCAGGTTTGTAGCAGTTCTCCTATCTTGTCCTTCTCTTGGTCCATAACCTTCAAGAATGTCTGCAATTTTTCTGCTTGAATGGAGGTGCTTCCCAAATTATCCCTGATACAAAGGGAGAGAAAGACATCAGAGGAATTTCATTAACCATATTTCATAACCATAGGCTACCCACACAATGGAGACACAACAGAGGTCATTAATTGCCCACTGTTAAATATCAAACTGAACAAGAATTAAAATATTTTAAAATCATTTCAGGGCACAGTGATAACTTCTCTTTTACTCACCACTCAATATGAGGTAATTATGTGCTATTTCACAGCATAGTTTATAACTCCACACATGCCTTTGCCTCAGTCGGTGGGAGATTATATAGTATAACAATGTTATACAAATACACATGTGTGCCTATCTAATTAACTCACAGGTTTAGCATCTCCATCTCAGCTGTGAATCTCTGAAGGGTGGCTCTTAGAGCCTCTGTTTGCTGGTGGTACTGCTTGACCTGGAGAAGCTGGGCCTCTTTAACCTGAACTGTGGCTGATGCGTTCAGCAGGGCGGCGCTCCAACTGCCCTCCATGCGCTGCGTGGCCTCGGACTGCAGGTCTCTGTCCGCTTCTTGGCGAGACACAGCGGCCACTTGCTGTAGCACACGCTGTCTGCAGCTCTGTAGAGGACACCAAAATATGTAAGGAACAATACAGTATGGCAGGGTCCGCTGCCCACTAGCAGTCCCTGAAGGCAATTCTAGTGATCCCTGACCAATGCAATCATTCAATGATGATTTATATGGACAAAAACATGTAGTTTTAATATGGGGATTAGGGCTGGGATAAACGATTATTTTTTAAACGATTAATCTAGCGATTATTTTTTCGATGCATCGATTAATCTAACGATTCATTTTTTCAGTCCAATTCGATTCGATTATCGATTATCTCCCCATTAATTCACTAATAGCAACTTATACATGTTTATTTACATATCTGAATGAAAAAAACATGAATTATTTAACATTGCAATATATGTTTATTGCTCTTAAGATTCCAAAATAAAAGACTGAAGTGCAAGTAACTACAAGTGCAAAGTAATGTATTCTTAGTCAGAGGTAGCATTCAATAAAGTTTCAGTTAGTCATTTTAAGACGTTCTTGTGGGAATCATGTGTGGATGCAATTCATAACGTAGTTCAAATAACAGTTTGTACTTCTCCTTTGGACAAGCACTTTTGAGTCTTGGAAAACACTTTTCCATTTCCATCTGGATTTTGCAAACAGAGTCAATAAAATGAGCCCTGCATGAGTAATACAAGCAGCTGCAAGTAAGCATGCTAAACTTGACATCCAAACAGTATTCTAACTGCTTGATTGCATACTGTAACTTAACTTCGTTTAGTCTCCTCAATGTACTATGTTGTGATAAGACCTTAGCAGAGTTTACTTTAACTTTAATGCAGCGGTTTTGAACAAATTTGCGCAGCATGGTCACGATGCTAAGCGGATTTAATAGCAATGTAGCCCACTGTGTTCTATGCAGTGCTTCTATGTGGCAACAACAATCCTTCAACAATCGTGAATATTTTGTTAAATGCACATGCAGAGGAGGAGCAGCGGGCTCGTTCTGAGAGAGAGCGGGCGGGGCGAGGAAAGGCTATGTGAGTAAGTGGCAAGTGCAGCTCAATGAAATTATTTTATCTTATGTTTAATTTAAATAGCAGGCCTACAACATAGAACATCAATGTGTGGTGGCCGGGTTTGATTTCGTGGTGCCCAGCCACAGATTAGTCAACGTATGAAAAACACTGAAGGTGTAAAATTAAAAATATTTAGCAGCACACGTTATGCTTGACGAATCGACGCTCATATTTTGCGTCGACGTATTTTTTGCGTCGACGTCATCGATTACGTCGACGCGTTGTCCCAGCCCTAATGGGGATCACTGATTCCTATTCAGCAGTGGTTCTCTGGTTGCTTCCTTGTAAAAACAATATCTCTTTACATCTGGATGTCATGTATGGTAAATGAGAGACACTGCGTCTTAAATTATTACATGCAATATTGTAAGAAGTGAAAAATCAAAGCAAGAACAGGTAAAGTAGAAGGGAGGCTGCCCCATGCCAGGTTGCACACTGAAGAAGGCATGTGCCAAAACGCCTCTTTGCAAATAAAAGTGAACGTATGCATGGTGCAGCCTCCCTCCCACTTTACTTGATCTGACTATTCAGGCCAGCACTCTAATAGTTTGGAAAGCTACACATTCAGTGAATCCTGCTCCTATCTTGACTTACAAAGCAAGAACACTAATGTGATGGTGAACCTAATACTGCAAACAAAGCCTGAGCATCTTGACACACAGACATACAGTAACACATAACTATGGTGTCCATTAAAAAGCTCTAAACAGGCACAGTGGTTCATACTTCTGCTTCCTGTAGCTGCAGGGCCATGACCAGAGGGTTGAGCTGAGCCGGCTGGTACCGGCAGCCCAGAACCCTGTGAACCGCCCTCCCGAGTCGGGTCGCTGGTTCCGCCACCGTGGGCTGGAGGCATGAGATGGCTTCCATTGGTTCACCTCCCTGTCACGCAGCAATGAAAGTAAAATCACAACGAACTGCATGACGATAAACAACAAGAGGTGGTGAAAGAACAGACTGTGCCACCGTGGTGCAGACGTGCGCTCTTCAGTAATTATCAAAAGTCCCAAGACATCACAGGAAATCCCAATGACCAGTCTCCATCCTGTGTAGGCCCTACTCAAGTCCCTGGTGGGCACACGTTATCATTGAGCCCAATTATCATTCAAAGTCTGTCGCCATTATCTTTCAAGTGGCCCATGAATCTCCCTCGTCTGTAAACACACACGCTGGCGATATATTTAACAACCCCAATTTTCCATTTGTATGCTGCTCTCTAACATGGAGCTGTAATGGTAGGAAACGTGCCCACAAACATGCTGAAAAGCAGCTTTCCATAACTGTAACCTATGATTTTGAAAACCACTGGTGTTTGAGCCCAGATTCACATGTATAGGATCTTTTAAACTGAATACCTTCACAATCCACACAGAGACACTCACCACAAGACTGTGGGCTCCCACCACTGGTTCAGCATCACCCAGAATGACCAGAAGAGTGTCTCCATCTTCTAGTCCCTGGGGCAATTCCACAGTGACCCCTAAAGCCCTGTCTCCGGCAATCAGGTCTTTTGCAGTCCGTTGTACTCTTCTGTCCTGTGTGGTCTTAACCTGGTCCTGTTGATGGACAAACATTGTTGGCACAATGTTGGCAATAGAAATGTTGGCACATTAGGACCTGATTTATCCTCCAGTCAAGTTTATGATCATTCTTCAATTCATAAATCTCTAGTTTTGTTCCCTATCGTGCCTAGCATTCTGCTCAGTCCCATGCCGTCCTGATAGTGTGTCTCTGTTTTCTGAGGCTGTTCGAACTGGAATGCCGAGACTGCCTCAGGGCATATGGGGCGTATCCCTCATACATTTAAGACTCCTTGGAGAAGCTACAGTGCAGGAACTACTACTTGTGTTGAGAAATCAAACTAGTGCAACGATGCTGGACTGTAAACCCCACAGACCTGCACACGTCACTTTGACACCAAGCCAAAGGAGAAAAAAACGAATTCCTAACACACACAAAACATAACCGGCCATGCAGACTGAGGGATTGTGGCGGGTCACCCTGCAAGCTACCACATGCATACACATCCTTAGCAGAAAATGTGCTAATTACACTTCAGTTGGGTAAAGTCTTACAAAAGATTCCACTGAGTTTTCAGTGAGAACATACCAAAGATGAAATTTACCCTTTAAGATAGATCCAGGAATGACAGAGCCAAAATGAGAAAGAGAGCTCCACTATTAGCTCTATGGAGCCCTCGGGACCAACTCATGGTAGAGACGAAAATTAAAATCTGACAAGCTGAATTTACTCAACTCCAGACAATTTGATCAAATTTGAGTTTACATTAATTAAGCAAAGGTTTTTTTTTTCTCATACTGTGTTGTGTTGTACAGTGCCTATTTGGTGTTAGACAAATGTCAGAGTGAATATTAAAACACTGATATATTTCTCCAGTGTAAATTCGGATTGCTCAAGATGAGCTTACTCTTACATTGTTTTTAAAGTTGCTCTTCAAAGTTAGAGAGGAAAGGGGAAAAAAAAAAACAGACAAGCCCTGATGATTCCAGTTATTTGTCTTCAGGCAAGCTGTGACCTTTCGCTGTGTCACGGACTAAATCATGCCAATGCAAGCCTCGAACAAAGAAAAGGCCTTTGAACGTAGCACAAATTTAAATACTGAAAATGTCAAGGCCCTGTAGATGATAGGTCTTTACCACAGTGAAACCTTAAGCTCCCTGTTGATTCTTGCCCCTTAGGGGAACCAAAGAATATACTTTCCTCGCCTTTTGCATTCCCCCCAAGGAAGAGCAAACGCTGATAATCTTTTTAAAGTGGTCCATCAGGGAACCTTCGGAAAAGCATTAATGTCTTTTAGCATTAAAGTTTTTTGCAGTCAATCACCAAACAGAGACAAGACTACAAAAAAGAAGAGAATGTTCACAAGAATCACTATGACAAAAATAATCCCAGAAATCTTTCAAGAACTCATTTGGCAAAAGTCAATAACTCACTAAGATAAGATAAGACGAGATAATACCTTAACTGTCTCACGACGGAGAAATGTGCTTTGTTACAACAGCACGAGTTAGTGAGCAAGAGCTGCTGTAATAGGCAGCCACTCAGATGGTTAAAAGAAGGAAACAAGCTATGCACAGGTGTACATTACCTGAGGGTCTGGGACTATCTTTGGCAGATCAGTATTGTCATCCTCCAGGGAATGCATTTCTGCTTTGGAGGTCATTGGAGATATTTTCTTGAGTGACTGGGTATGGATCGGCTCCTGGGGATCTGGGTCATCTTGGTGTGAGATGTCCGATTGTAACAGCTCCGTACCGCGGGTCTGCGGGTGGACTTTATCTTTAACGTGTGAAATGGAAACGGCATCAGGCCCATGACTGGGAGACACACTAACAACGTTGGCCTCTTCAGACACTCCCTGATCAGACGCCTCTGGCCTCCTGGTGCCTGTTTCTCCTTCAGCGTCTGCGCTCTCTGATGTCACACTATTGACGTCCTGTCCCTGACGCTTGTTTCTAGTAACTGTTAGGCTGGTATCGATACTCTGTGATTGTCCCGAGGCGTTTGCCCCCTGTAAGTCCTTTTGTGTGGTCTCAGTTTGAATGTTGTGAATTGGGTCAATCTCTTTAGACTCCAGGACTATCTGAGCAACTCTGAGCACAGGGTCAGTGGGGGTGCTGCTGCGTGTTGTGTCCAGAGATGAGGCAGATGAGACCACTGGCCGCAATAGCACATCCTGTGACTTCAACTTGGAGAGGTCAAGTTCAGCTTCCATTTCAGAAAGCACTGACTCAGGGGATCCATAGCCATCACCATCTGCCACAGATGTACCAACATTTTCAGGTAACCCTGAGATTTCTGGCTGTTTTTGCTGATCCCCAGAGCTATTCTCTGATGGTAAACTTGAAACCTCAGAGCTCCTTTTCTCTATGGGTTCTCTGATTTGACTGTCCATTGACTCATTCGTAGACACATCAGCTTCTAGAATTATAGTGAAAACCTTCTTGGGCTTGGTGTGCTCAACCAGTGAACCCTCATAGTTTTGCATGGCCTTTTTACCCTCTCCAGATTCCTGACTTGGTGACGCTGTACTAGGCTCTTGCTTGGTGCTCTGTAGTTCATCAGGACTGCACTCGTCATGGAAAGATGTATAGTCTGACTGCTTGGGTTCACTAAGCTGTGTTGCTGCTGTGTCTGTGGAAATATTTTCATTTTGGGACAATTCCGCATCCAAAATAATAGTAGCTACTTTTTTGGGTGAAGGGAGGACCTCTTCCTGATTTAGCTCTGGCTGCTCCCTTGCTGTGAGTTCAAGTGGATGTTTTGTTTGCGCCTTCTGGTGTTTCAGACTCGTCTCTGGTACATTCATGCCTTCACTCTGCTGAGTGGTCACAGCATCAGAGTGACTGGACATATCCTGAAGGGGTCTAGAAATGGAAATATCTGTTGCTGGTTGGCTGTCGCTAGCACCAGTGAGGTTGGAGTCCAGGACAATGGTAAACACGGGCTTTGGAGGGCCATCCGGCTCTTCCCTGTGATCATCAGCCTTCACAGTTGTGTTGCTAATATGGCTTGACCTCAAGGTAGTGCCTGGTTCAAAGCTGCCATCAGCTTGCTGTGCATCACTGGCTGGTAAGCTATTAACTCCAGTAGATTCCTGCCTTCGGGTAATCTGCACAGGGAGTTTAGAAGGAGTCTTTTGTGCATCACTGTCCAATGTCTTGGCTGGTGGGCTACTAACCCCAGTAGATTCCTGGCCTAGGGTAAGCTCCACAGAGAGTTCAGAAGGAGTCTTTGTGCACAGGGTCTGTGACATGCTCTCACGTGCTGTGCTCTGTGTTGCCATCACTTGAGCACCCACTTCAGAATTGCTCTTAGCGTGTTGTGCATCACTGTCCACTGTCTTGGCTGGCGTGCTTTGAACCTCAGGTGATCTCTGCCCTGAGGTAGGCTCCACAGAGAGACTAGAGGGAGTCTCTGTGGACAGGGTCTGTGATGCTCTCTCCTCTGCTCCGCTCTGTGCTACTGTCTCTTGAGCTGACGTAGCACGTGTAGCCTTCACTGGACTCTTAGCCAACTACATATAACACATAGAGAGAGAGCAGAGAGAAATAGTTTACATACATGATTATGTAACATGGCTTGCCATGCATCCACGTCACAATCCCATCAGATAGCCAATCGGTGGTGGGCATACTGGCATCACAATGGCTGAATCACTCCCAGATTGCACATGGCACAAAGGACGGGTCACCTCTGATTGGTTGCCTGCTCACCTGAAAGCTCTGTGATAGGCCCGCGAGCTGAGTGGTGCTGTCCGTCAGAGCGTCTGTCCCCTCTCTCTCCAGACTCTGCATGAGCTGCTGGCCCACGATGCTAATCAGAAAGTCTGTGTGCAAGAGCGTCCCCTGCAGGTTCCGTCTCAGCGTCTCTCCCTCCTGCAGCGCCATCTGAAAGAGTAGAGGCCACGACAGGGCATTTGTACTTTTCTCATACTGCTGCTGTGAGAGTGGGAGAGTGCCGCAGACACACTCTCTCTTTGGACTTTTCTCATACTGCTGCTGTGAGAGTGGGAGAGTGCCGCAGACACACTCTCTCTTTGGACTTTTTTTCTTCGCTGCTCTGGCATCCATTACGGTCCTCATCCACTACATTAAAATTCCCAGGTACAAAAACATCACCTGTGGAGACATGAAACTGCATGCTGTATAGGGGCATGCATTAACACACATAGGTAGAAACACACACACACACTCTCTTTCCATCTTTCACATGGACACACACGCACGCACGCACGCACACACACACACGCAAATGCACACAGATGGACTAGACACAAACACACTCTTCTGCACTCCTATCACTCTTCATGAGACGAGCCTCCACCTAACTGACTCTTAAAAGCCCTGTCTCCGTCAGCTACACTGCTCCATTATTTCTCCTGTCAGTGAGAGTGCCTTTTGCCTTTGTCTGAAAAAGCTTCAACTTTCAAGTAATGGAGCTTGCTGTTTTTCCCTGAGACCTGAGTGATCGTGTGTGTGTGTGTGTGTGTGTGTGTGTGTGTGTGTGTGTGTGTGTGTGTGTGTGTGTGTGCGCGTGTGTGTGTGTGTGCGCGAGTGAGTGAGCGAGTGTGATTTGTGTGTGTGTGTGTGTGTGTGTGTGTGTGTGTGTGTGTGTGTGTGTGTGTGTGTGTGTGTGTGAATGAGTGAGTGAGTGAGTGTGATTGTGTGTGTGTGTGTATGTGTGTGTGCATTTGTCCAAAGTGGAAAGACAACAGTCGAGTCAGCAATCAAGCAAGCGAGGCCAGCTCTTGATTGATGCAGTCTTGCTTGCATTCTGGATATCGACTCGTGGTTCCATGGTAACCAAAGAGACCTGATGTGCAAGGGTCGGCTAGATGGCTGGCGATTAATAAGTTGAGCTTTCGCATGTAAGCAGCAATGCCCTGACTGAACTCATGAGAAGTTTTCTTTTTGTTTTTTTTCAGAAAAAAGTTATAGTCAGGTAAAGAAAGGCAGCAGCTCATATGATCGGAGGAGACATGTCTCTCCGTGACTCTGAACTGCTTCAGGGAGCAGTCTCCCGAGTGTTGCTCAAATCTAAATGTCATGTAAATGTTAGCATATTTCTTCGCCTCTTTACCCAGCCAGAGGGGGCTTGTGGGGCACGGGTGTGTCTCTATCTGGAACGCTCACCTCACTTCCAGGCAGCCAATCCGTGTGCTCCCTGGCCTGGGGCTTAATGGGTGGTCTGGCACCTGGTCTGGCATACGCTGGCAGTGGATTCAATGTGTGCGAAATGCTTTCAGGACATCTACACAGACACCTATAGACATCTGAATTGTAGCATTTCATTCTTTTGTTCGTTCATTCATTCATCCATCCATCCACCCATTCATTCATTCATTGTTGTATTCATTCATTCATTCATTCATTCATTCATTCATTCATTCACCTGTTCGTTCATTCATTCATTCATTCATTCATTCATTCACTACATTCACACATTCAAAGCATGCTGGGTTGGGCATGGACGCCCCATGGTGGATTTGATGCATGTGCCTGCCCCACACTGACATGCAATTCTGTGTATGTTTAATGCTCAGTGTGAGTGATATTTATGTCTGACAGCATTTACACTTTTCCAACACGTTTCTATTGAAAAACATTTGTGTTTTTGTACATTTGACGTCACCCCCCAACCCCTCCCCCAAAAAAAATAAAAAAATAAAAAAATCTATGTATCTCCTCCGAGTTAAACCGGTGTGCCGTGCTCCCTACCTCTGTAGACTGGGCTGTCTGGGGCCGCTGCTGACTCTGACTCTGGCTCCACAGGCGCAGGGCCTGGATGGACTCGCGGACACTGAGCACCGTCCGCTCCTTACACACCCTCAGACTCTCGGAGAGGGACATGCTAAGGCTACAGGAGAGGGAGAGAGGAGAGAGAGAACAAGGAAGAAAAAACAGAGAAGTCACAACATGGAGAAACATGACAAGATAAAACATTTCTTGAGTCTCGTAATTGAGGGTGGATATATACCCTACACTCCAATGATCAATATCAGTATGCAGCGAAGGGAGAAAGCACTCACTCCACCTGGCCTCGTACCCTGGTCTATAGGGTAACAAACCTGACCGCATGTTAGCATGGCAGTCAAAGTGCATACTCAAATGTAAATAATATACTCCTTCACAAAGCATTGTCACATTAAAGAGCACCAAATAAAAACGTACTGTACTACATATCCTGGATCAAACTGTGCTCCACTCTGCTCTATCCTCTCCTATTATTCTGATAAAGGGCTCAGACTGGCCATCTGAAGTTGAGCACAGGTGAGCAGTGACCTGTTGTGCCTGGCCTACCTGTGAGAGGACAGTGAGGCCCGTACCTGAATGACTGCTTGGTGAGGGTCCCCAGGGCTGAAGCCACCTCCTCTGACAAGGGACTCTCTGCCCTCTCAGAACCCTGCAGCTTCTGCAGGTGCAAGATGAGGTCCTCCTCTTGGCTCTTGAGGGCCTGGGGAGGGAGGTGGGAGTGGGCGGGGGGGAGGGGGGGGGGGTTTAGAGAGATTATCAAATGGCTATAGTAAACAGAGAAGCACAGTAGAACACACAAACACACACACACACATACACACAAACACACACACACACACGGACACACACACCTTCTCTTTCTCTTTCACTTCCTCGTGCGGACACACTCAGAAAAAAAACTCAAGATACATGCACTAGAACTACAATACTAATGGAAAAGCTCTTGAACCAGGTGGATCGGGACCAAGCAGGAGCATAGATTCAATATGTGGCTTTAGAAAATCTTTGTACTTAGAGGGCTCTTTTCCCAGAGGACAAAGATTAATACAACACAGCAAAGCACCTTCAAGTTGACCCAGTGCTTCTGGAGCTGGTCAACACCATCATGCTGCTCCCCAGCTTTCAGCTCTTGCTCCAGGGCAGCATTCAGACCCTGCAGCGCCCTCTGCAGGCTGGAGGTCTCCTGCATGAGTCTCTGGTTCTCCTTAGCTTCCTCATGCTTCTGTCTCTCTCGCTCGGCCAGCATGTCTTGGGTCATCTTCTCCAGAACGGCCCGTGAGTCCTGCAGACTCTGGAGCTGTGCTGTAAGGGCGGACTGACCGTGTTTGGACAGGCTCTTGGTTAGGGAGGAGGAGAGGGCAGTGGCCTCCTTGATGTCCCTGTCCACTCTCTCTATGGCCTGGTGCAAGACCTATACAATCAGAATGGAATGGACTTGAATTTTTTTTTTTAAATGATTTGCATGAAGACTGAAAAGAGTCAAACAGAATTGAACTGAACTGAACTTGTGTTAACTGAATTGAATTAATTTGGCTAAAATGTTTGCCCTGGCAGGAGTTAAGTAGTGTATAATTTGCCGTTCTAAAAGATAATCTGTGCAAAGAGCACAGAAATCACTGCGACTGAGTTGAGAGATTCTTCACCAAATGAACACAACGAAGAGCCCCTTAACAAAGCTTACCAAATAAGAGATGGTGTGATGTAAGACTGCCCTGGATGTTATTGTGGCAAGAGATTGTGTGATGTATTACTGCCCTGGATGCCCTGGATTAAAGACTTGACTACATGACTGTTCTTACCGCTAGAGCTTTGGCGTCCTCCCTCGGGCTCTGTGCGCCTGTGGTCTGTAGTCCTGACCGCTGAATCCTCTGCTGTAGTGAGGACAGGCCTTCACCACACTGCTGCAGTGAGTCATGACAACGCTGCTCCTTCTGAATGCTACTCTCTAACATGCCACACAACTCCTGCAGGGGAAGATAAACAAACCCAATCAGATTATACTGAACTACAGACAAACAGAAATTCATGATTTTATGATGATCCATAATCTCATCAATGTTTATAGCAAACTGTAGTATGACAGATAGACAGGTGCATAGATAGATATGTAGATAGATAGAAGAACAGTCTAAACAGTCCAAACAGTCTAGTTTCTCAGTCAGATGGTTCTCACATTCAGCTCTCTGATCAGGTCAGGGACTCCGTCCTCCAGCACTGCCCAGGACGGCTCCGTCCAGCTGGGGTCCTGCGTCAGCCGGACCAGCTCCTTCCTCTGGGCCCGCAGAGCGGACAGCGCCGGCCCCAGCATCTTGGTTCTCTCCAGGAGGGCCCTGGACCGATCGGCCGCCTGCTGCCTCTCCGACGCGCCGGGCCAGGGGAAGAGACGCGGCAGGGCGGCCGCCTGGCCCCGGAGATCGTCCAGACGGAGGCAGGCCTGCTTCCACTGGTCCTGGCAGGAAGAGGCCCTCTCTACCACACCCTGCAGGAGTCTGAGAGAACCGGACAGGACAGGACAGGATAAGAGAGAAACCTTCACTGTACTGTTCTCTTGAAAGGGTTTAATGTTCTGATTTTTAACCCTTGTTGTTAATGTTCTAATTTACTAACAATCAGCAAAATTCTTGTTAGAACAGAATAAGACAGTAGCCTTTGAGAAGAACTTCTGCTGTTCTCTTGAGATGGTGTAATGTTCTACTGTTCTACTTCACTAACAACCAGCGGAATTACATTTAGAATGTAATAAGGCAGTAGCGCTTGAGCGTTCACCATGTATCGTTATAATGTTTTCCTGTAATCAGGGCAAACAGTCCTTAATCGTTTCTCTATAATTGTAATACATGCTTTCTAGTAATGTGATGTTCTAAAGTTGTACTTAAATTACTACTTTGTCAGAACAGCAGAGTGCCCATTAAGGTTCCTTCTTCTGTTCTAATGTTCTCTGGTGATGTGATGTTCTACTTTATTAACACTCTGCAGGGAGGATGCATCAATTAATTCCATATCAATTTGTATTGATAAAAATACCAATTCATCACCATTAGATTATCCCCGATGTGTTACTATAAAAAAAATACATGTGTATTTACCAAAAAATATATTGAACTAGTTCAGCAAAAAGAAGTTGAATTAGATTGACAAAAAATGTGGTTAAGACATGTTTGCCTATAAATAATACATTAAAGTTACAGACAAAGACAAAGTGGCCATCAGCAGCCAATTTACCGACCCACTCACACGACCCACTCACTCTCTTGTAGTTAAGAAATGCTTTATATTAGTTCTACATTCATTACATAAAGCCATCGACTGAGCCGTCGACTCAAAGCCACTGCACTGCTGAGTGTTGGGTACCTGCTCAGCTGTGTCGTGTCCTGCTGTAAGGTGACCCACTGGGCCTCTGTGTCCTGGACGAGGTGCTGGACGTCTCTGCGTTGGCCCCCGTCCAGCAGGCCCTCCCGCTGGGACAGCTTCTGAGCCCGAGTCCTCAGCTCCTCCAGCCGCGAGTCGCCCTCCTGTCTCAGAGACAGCACCGCCTGCCAGGACATCACACACACGCACACACACGACACACACACGACACACACACACACACACACACACACACACACACACACACACACACACACACACACACACACACACACACACACACACAAAATTCATTGAGAGAGATGACTAATCAACATTAGAATTGTATCTCAATATGGAGGGGCTCAATGTGAGGGATTTTGAAAAGTATCTTATCTGTGTAAATCCACAGATAATCCTATAAGAAGTTCTTCAAAAACACATCTTGGACATCTTGGGCAGCATACCACATACTGTACCACCAGGATTTCCAGCCAAAAGACTCAGGACCACAGCAATATGAAACGGTAAAGCTACTGCATTCAAATGACATGTACTGTAATCGAGAACAGAAGCTTTTTTAGCACTTAAGCAGACGTGCTGTTAGGCTAGGACTGTGCAAATTTCCTGTTCCCAAAAGTTAACTACGCCAGAGCTAGCACGTACAAATAACACGAATCAAAATGTTCAAATGTCAGACAGAAATAGACAGTCATTTCATGAAATATACTGCTCTCCTTGCAGCTTCTCATTTTGAAAAGTTCTGGTTTAAAGTGACTCATATCCATCAGTTCTGCTACTTCAGGCCATCTATGATAGGCAGTCTGACTCTGAACAAGGTCTTTGCCACCTGCATTTCCAGGCGGCTGCATATCACCAATAAACCTGGGCATGAGAGGCACGTTCTGGCGCCACATGACTCTTACCAAATCGTTTCAACAGTGTAGCAATCTTGTAAACGAAGGTGTTAAATGCAATTGTTTACATTATTACAAAGACATACACGTCCATGCCGGATTAGCGATTGTATTTGTGTGCCCATGTTTTTTTTTTTTATTTCCCCTTGGGGATCAATAAAGTATCTATCTATCTATCTATCTATCTATCTATCTATGTTTTAGGGACATTGAAAATGGGCTTCAATGGCCTCTTGGCCAGACGGACCTGCAGAGCAAATCTACTCATAGAGGAACAACCCTACCATATAGTTCTCACCTTAGCCTGCTGCAGTCTCTCCTGGGTCTGAGCCAGGCTCCCCTGGGTCCCGGTGCCCAGGGTCTTTAGGCGCTGCTGCGTCTCTCTGACCCAGGCCTGCGTCTCCTCTGCTAGGGTCTGGAGTTCCGTCTCCTCCTGGAGGAGTAACTCCTGTGGGGTGCTCTGGGGGGAACTCTGAAGTTGAGCCTCCGTCTCCTCTGCCAGGGTCTGGAGTTCCGTCTCCTGGAGGAGTGACCCCTGTGGGATACTCTTCTCCTCCTCCTCCTGGAGGAGTGACCCCTGTGGGATGCTTTTCTCCTTCTCCTCCTGGAGGAGTGACCCCTGTAGGATGCTTTTCTCCTTCTCCTCCTGGAGGAGTGACTCCTGTGGGATGCTCTTCCCCTCCTGGAGGAGTGACTCCTGTGGGGTGCTCTGGAGCCGAGCCTGGAGGTGGTCGTGGCGTTCTAGAAGCTTCCAGCAGTTTTCCAGGAGGCTGCCGTTTTCCGCGCCCCCTCCCTGAACTGAGGTTATGAGCGCACGGAAGGCCTCTACGCGAGCACTGGACAGAAACAAGGGAAATGTGCTTCAGCTGGACTCTACCAGGAGTCACTACACAAGTACATAGATGATACATATCTCTGATAGTCAGACTACAGACTGTTTCTGCAAATGCATAATACTTGTTTATAGCTGATGAGTGCTACACATTGGTGTTGGTTAGTGAGGTTCCCCCTTCACTGTGAAGCGCTTTGAGTCTTTAAAAGCGCCATAGAAATGAAATGTGTTGTTGTTGTTGTTGTTGTTTTCTGAAACCCCCTGATGCTATAATGTGTCAAACTATAGCACCTCAACTTCATAATTAAACCACATGAAAATTAAGACCTATAACAACCTCATTCACTCATAGCACCAACATGTAACCAACTCACCTCTGTCTGGTCATCTCCACTTGAAGGCCATCACGGTCCTCCTGAGACTCCTGGGCCCAGTGCTCCGTAGATTTCAGCCACTCCTGCAACTCTCTCTGCCCCTCAGCCAGCCTGACGCATGGGAGCAGGTACACACAAGACTTAGATACATGTTTACTGTGTGTGTGTGTGTGTGTGTATGTGTGTGTGTGTATGCATATGAAATTATACTATATATATATATATATATCTACAGTACCTGTGAGTGTTCTCTGCCTGCTCTTTGGTCTGCTTGAGCAGCTCCTTGGCTGTGCAGACGCTCTTGTGCAGCTGCGTGGCATCTGCGGTCAGCGCCTGCAGTGTCTGCTGGCTGGCCACGCTGGACATCAGGCCCAGCTCCCGTTGCAGCGCGCCCACCTGCCCAGCCTGCGTGTCCAGTTCACCAGAGAGCTCCTGTTGGGGTGGAACACAGCGTCAAGTCATGTCACTTCATGTCACTAAAAAGACACTATTACGATGTGATGACCTCTGGTGATATACTTTTTTTTTGAAAAACAAGAACATGTTGCACACTCTGGCTCCAAATGTATGTTTTATTAGATAATGTTTACACATTATCCATACTCATTATGCTGCCCAACATGACCAGGGCCCCCTGGCAGAAGGGAACTGATTTTCTATATTCTCTAAAGATATTAGACCTTTCAGGTTCAATACACGATGCACAAAATAAAATAGAGTCAAATGAAAACCCACCTGTAGTTTCTTGAGGAGAGGCTGTCCCTGAGTGCTCTCCAAGCTCCTCAGGTTGTCCTGGATGCTCTGCAGAGCCGTCTGGCAGGTGGCCATCTTGGCACTGACCTGGCCCTTGGCGGCCAGCAGCTCCTTGAAG
>NW_027468859.1:8072149-8139649 GCF_046254945.1 Alosa pseudoharengus
CAGTGCTGTCGTGTGTGTGCTGTACCTTTGCTGCAGGGCTGGCAGTGTGGGCTCCTTGAGGCCCATGGTCTCTGCGCCTCCCTTCACCTCCCTCAGCGTGGCCACCAGCGTCCTCCTCCTTTGGCTCAGTGATCGCTCCCCCTTCTTCTCCTTCTCTTTATCCTTGTCCTCTTTCTCTCTATCCCTCTGCTGTTCCTTCTTCTGTTTTCCTCCTCCTCCTCCTGCTGCTCCTCCTCCTCCTACTCCTCCTCCTTTCTTGTGGCCCCTCAGTGGCTGGGAGGATACACGAGCATGGGCCTCCTCCACGCGTCTCCCCAAAGCTCCTGCCACCTCCCGACAGGAGCCCGGAGCACCACCAGCACCACCATCCAGGGTGATCCTCAGCCCCGCGTCCTCCAGGAGGGAGTCCACGCGCGGGGCCTCGGCGGCCGCCTCCTGGGCCCTCCTCTGGATGGGGGTCAGCCTGGAGCTGTCCTCCCACGCGCCAGAGGCATCTGAGACCAGGAGGCCCGACAGGTCTGACCCGGCCTGCTGCAGCGGGCCCAGGAAGCGCTCAAGTTCGGCCAGAGCCGAGTCGGCTCTCCTCAGACGCTTCCGCTGCTGGTCCAGGCGGCTACGGCAGTTCTGCACCGCTTGCTGGATGGCCGAGTGGACTGGCTGGAGAGCGGCTTCGGTGCTGGGGTCGGTGCTGGGGTCAACGGGGGCGCTGTCACATCGCTGGAATCCAGCCAGACGGTCCAGTTCTGTCTGAATGTTGTCATCCAGGAGCTGGGACAACGAAGGGTTTAGAAACTTAAGATGGGTAATGGATGTTAAAGGCAGAAGGCAAAACTGAGATACTTTTATAATTGAAAGTATATTTTTTTGGGCTTTTTATGCCTTTAATTCGATAGGACAGTGGAGAATGATAGGAAGTGAGTGGGGGAGAGAGTTGGGGTGGAATCCGGAAATGTATTTTTGAATGGATACAAAGCATAAGGATTTCTCATTGCATAGGCAATAGAATATCTACTTGAATACTACATGAATACCGTTTTGCTTTGTGCTGTATTATGATTAATCTGGCAAATTCAAACTGTACCTTCAGTTCCTCATGTATGGCTCCTGAGTCAGCAAGGGTGAATTCTGTGATGTTCAGTGGATTCTGGGTAATGTAGTTCAGACGGTTAATGACTAATGCTATCTGAATGTCTGCTGGTTCCATCAGTGTCACTGCAGTCTGAAGAGTCTTCACCCTGTAGGTATAACAATAAGCCAAAACAGTCACCTAAACACAGATGTGTGTGTGTGTGTGTGTGTGTGTGTGTGTGTGTAATGAGAGAGAGTGTGTGTGTCCCACCTGGCCTGAAGGCAGATCTGCTGTGCTCTCCAGCGCTGGATGAGTTGGGCCCTCTCCCTCCTGAGCCCTCCCTCCTCCTCCACCTCCTCCAGCTGGGGTTCACACTGGGAGAACTGCAGCTCATACTCAAACCACAGAGCCTCCGTCTCCTGTCTCATGGCCTGGACACACACACACACACACACACACACACACACACACATATATGCATGCATGAGGACCACACATACATCAGATAGATATAGAAACACACACGCAAATATATATACAGATACACACATACAGATACAGACACACAGACACAGACACACACACACACACACATACTGTACATGCATGCATGAGGACCACGCATACATCAGATAGATATAGAAACACACACGCAAATATATACAGATACACACATACAGATACAGACACACAGACACAGACACACAGACACATACACACAGACACAGACACACACACACACACACACAGACACACACACACACACACACACACACACACACACACACACACACAGTCATGTACAACATACCATCAATATGAACAAGCTAGGTCATGGTGAGACAAGCATGTACATCAAACGAGCACCATCTCATAAATATACTTGTATCTAGTATTGTAATCAAGCAGTGCCTATTTTGACAATTTATTATAGTTCAGACCATTTACAAGGTGGGTGGCTTGGCTTGAAGCAGTGTGAGTCAAAACATAAAATATTCCTTTGAAGGGTTTTTCATACAACCAAACTCTTTTATCAGCACTGACTTTGAACTGGTAATCAGGGCTCTACACTAACATTTTTTTTCCAGGAGCATTTGTGCGCCCAAGTTAAAAAAATTAGGAGCACAGACACAAATTTGGGCGCACAGTCAGTTCTGTACTTAACTTACACATAATCTAACATTACACTGCAGCTAACAGTTAAACATGCCAGTGCACCAATTGCGAAGATTAAGAATGACTGACGACATTTAGGCTACCGGAAACAGGATTTTAAAGATCAGTGCCTACTTTATTTTCAGTCTGTTCTATTTTCCTACATTTTGTTAATGTAAAATAATATAATACATTGCCATATTTGCATTCAGCCTGTATATCAAGTATCCTGCCAAATGTAGGCTAATTTATTTATTTGTGAATCCATCTATAGCTAATCCAAATATCCCTATGGTGACCTATCTGACTGCATACTGAAAACTACTACTAAAACAGTCAATTTGCTCTTCCACAAAACCCAACATAGTCTAATCAAGGATATATCTTTTTTTAATACTTTTATTTTTTATTTGAAATATCTGCATTGATGGGGGCAGTTAGGCAAACGTTAGGCCTACTTTCGTTTTGCACTTCAGCTTGTATTCAGTGTAAACAAACAAGAATGCATGGAAGCCTGGAGTTGTCAGTAGCGTTCTACCTTTGAATAAAATGGGAGTATTACGGGAGGCTACTTTTGTGCCGGTTCACTACAGCTATATTTTGCATATTGCAGCCAATACGTCAACTGGGCTAAAAGGCATGTTAGGTTACCTAACCGACTTGACTCTATAATGGACAATTACAATCACCCCCTGCACCCAGTCTTTGACAACCAGAGAAGCGCATTCAGCTACAGATTCCGTGCCGTCCCATGCAAGACAGACAGGCTACGGAGGTCCTTTGTCCCCAGGGCCATCCAGATGTTCAACACCACACAGAAGGACACCCAGAAAGAGATCATCATAGGTGACTGGACTGCATAATCAACCTTCCCACACCTGCACACTCATCTGCACATAGTGACACTTTGAGACACCTGACATTTGAAAACTTTTTCCAGTTATTGACTCTTTTTAGCTGCTCTTGCTATGTACCACTCAGCTATGGCACATGTGATGAACCACTATTTTCTTCTCATCACAACCACAGCTGTGTGTGTGTGTGTGTGTGTGTGTTGTGTGTGTGTGTGTGTGTGTGTGTGTGTGTGTGTGTGTGTGTGTGTGTGTGTGTATATGTGTGAGAGATCTGACTTTGGCTAGATGTATGTAAGCGTGTGCTGTATGGTGAACATATGTGCAATGATGAGTGTAATGTCTTTGTGTTTTTCTATTCTGTATTTATGTATGTATGCTACTGGACACCTTAATTTCCCTCGGGATAAATAAATGATACTCTACTCTACTACTCTCTCTACTCTACCTTTCCTTCTCTCACTGCATTCTCAGAATCTCATCCTGTTCCTCCTATATTCGATGAATTCGGTGGATAGAAGAACTCATTTCTTCAATCTTTGCATCTTGGCTGGCTAGTCTAACTTTTCGCTTTTTCTGCGCGCTCTTGGATTTGATAGAAGCGACTACTAGCGAGTCACAACGCGAAACCGCTAACGTTGATGGGAGGTGTAGTTTTTATGCTGCATTCGCGACGTGATTCTATGGATTGCAGTAATGTTTCCCGATGTTGCGGTGTATTTTGTAGACAAACATTGACATGGTTAGAAGTCATTCGCACCAGTGCGCCTAAATATTTTTTTGCACTCGCACGCCATCATTTTTACTCGCATGTGCGAGTGAAATGGGCGCACTGTAGAGCCCTGTGGTAATGTTTACCACAAAGCCTCCTGCACCTTGCCAAAGCATTTGCTTTGATCCAGACCTGAGAGAAGCAAAGAGGAGGCAAGAAGGAGGCGAGAGGGAGGCGAGACGGAGGTGCTAGGACTGACCTGGAGGCCCTGGAGGTGAGTGTGGAGGACCTGGAGAGTAGCAGAGCCCTGGGGGACCTCGGCACACAGCCGCTGGCTGTTCCTCTGCAGCTGCAGATGGAAGGCCGAGTGAGCAGCACCATACCTGGGAGAGAGAGAGAGAAAGAGAGAGAGAGCGAGAGAGAGACAGAGAGAGAGCATCGAAATGTATGACAGAAGAAAAGTTGGACCTGATAACCATGATTATCATCACAGACATGCATTGGGATGTTCTGTTAGGACAACTGTAGACCTAAATCTTAGTCATCAAATCACTACATCATGCATGAACACAATATGAAATAATGTTATACAGAACACAATTTTTGCCAACCATTGACCATAAATATCTGCTGTTCAGACTGACAAGCTTTCTTCACCTCCAGGTGCTCAAATTCTGTTGCTTCCCTACAAAAGTAGATCCAACTGCATCTGATACTATTTTGCTGTGCACCAACTACATTCCACATCCAAGACCTCACTGCAACCAACTCAAAACTGGACCAGCACCAAGTAAAGACCTCATCGCAACCAACTCAAAACTAGACCAGCATCCAAATTAAGACTCCAACCGACTCAAAACTAGACCAGCATCCTAAAACCTCAACCAACTCAAAACTGGACCAGCATCCAAGTTAAGAGCCCAACCAACTCAAAAATAGACCAGCATCCAAGTTAAGACCCCAACCAACTCAACACTAGACCAGCATCCAAGTTAAGACCCCAACCAACTCAAAAATAGACCAGCATCCAAGTTAAGACCCCAACCAACTCAAAACTAGACCAGCATCTAAGTTAAGATCCCAACAAACTCAAAACTAGACCAGCATCCAAATTAAAACCCCCAACCAACTCGAAACTAGACCAGCATCCAAGTTAAGACCCCAACAAACTCAACACTAGAGCAGCATTCAAGTTAAGACCCCAAAAAACTCAAAACTAGACCAGCATCCAAATTAAAAACCCCAACCGACTCGAAACTAGAAGAGCATTCAAGTTAAGACCCCAACCAACTCAAAACTAGACCAGCATCCAAGTTACTGTAAGACCCCAACAAACTCAAAACTAGACCAGCATCCAAATTAAAACCCCCAACCAACTCGAAACTAGACCAGCATTCAAGTTAAGACCCCAACCAACTCAAAACTAGACCAGCATCCTAAAACCTCAACCAACCCAAAACTGGACCAGCATCCAAGTTAAGAGCCCAACCAACTCAAAAATAGACCAGCATCCAAATTAAGACCCCAACCAACTCAACACTAGACCAGCATCCAAATTAAGACCCCAACCAACTCAACACTAGACCAGCATCCAAGTTAAGACCCCAACCAACTCAACACTAGACCAGCATCCAAGTTAAGACCCCAACCAACTCAAAAATAGACCAGCATCCAAGTTAAGACCCCAACCAACTCAAAACTAGACCAGCATCTAAGTTAAGATCCCAACAAACTCAAAACTAGACCAGCATCCAAATTAAAACCCCCAACCAACTCGAAACTAGACCAGCATCCAAGTTAAGACCCCAACAAACTCAAAACTAGACCAGCATCCAAATTAAAAACCCTGCATGTGGTTTTTTGTTTGTGCAATGTGGACCAGCATTCAAGTTAAGACCTCACCGCATCTGCATTTCCTGTGCGGCCGCCACTGACCCCTCATCCTGTTTGGTCGCGCTGGCTGGTTCCGAGCTCCCTCGAAGCACCTGCAGCGTCTCCATACTCCTCCCGGCTCCCGCGCCACCCTGGAGAGGTGAGAGAAGAGGAAGGGATATGGGGGAGAGGGAGAGAGAGGAGGGGAAGACAAGAGCTTCAGACAGGAGGAGGAGGAGGAGGAGGGGTGAGGTCACGTTTCGGCCAGGCACACGACCAGGGCTGCCCACGGCACGGCACTAGCAGCTATCCAATTACCGCAGCTTAACTCTGCCAAGCTGCTGGTTGGCTTAAACGGGTCAGCGAACAGCCAATCAGAGGGGCTGCTCCACGCTGCGAAGGTGGCCCAGAGGTCGACTTTGGAACCAACATGCGCAGGAGGGTGGTGGCACTGTGTCTCTGTGAGAGCTTCGTTGAAATACAGTATTTTTAATAAAAGACCATTCATCTCAGAGAAACTCTCAAAAAACTCTTAGCATTAGAACATAAAAACATCAATAATTTAAAGTTTAAAACCACCCTTCCATCCTTTAAGGTGTACAAAGTAGATGAAAAAAATCAACTTATGATAAGACAATGATAAGGCAAGTTAAAGACAACAGGCAAACATTTCCAAGACTTTAAAGCTACTAAAGCTCTTGAGAGAGGTACAGTGTTCTGACTGAGACACACAGAGTGCTTCATTAAGTACATCACCTGCAAATGGGCCGGGTTTGGCGTCAGGTCAGCAGGCTGGCCAGCCTCTCTCAGTGGGGTGCTGTCTCCAGTCGCTTCCCCCCTGCCAAGAACACACGATTCACACACAATATACGCACACACACATACACGCACACACACACACAGGATGGTCCCATATGGTTCAATGAGGAACAAAAAGTACTTTGCAGGACACACACACACACACACACACACACACACACACACACACTACATAATGTAACAAAGAAGTTCTCTTCTGTGAGAGTTTAGGCCATGGACCCTGTGACTTTTGGGGCATTGTTAATGGCTCTACACAAATCAACAACATGAAATAGAATTCAAATAAAAATGCATTCAATGGTTGAAAAGAGGTGGGGAAGTTAATGATGAGGTCTTATACAGTAGAGCTCAGAGCTTAGAGTTGTGTTAGTAAGACAGTGACCTGAATGGATACTGTCCAAAATGTGTTGAAAATTTAATGAGGATGAAAGGCAGTCTGATATTTGATACAGAACTCTCTGCATTTATACCACAAAACATCCTCTCCACTGAGTGACATGCTTAGCACTACAGGTGCTATTTCCCGGCAAGTGGCAAAGACTCCTTTGCATCAGCAAATAATTAATATACATGTTGAGCAGGGGTGTAGTGGTAAAATAAGTGATGGGTAAACTATGAATTTGAAACTATGATCACGGTAAGGTTGACTGCGCCATGCAGTATTATATTTTTAAAACAGCATTCAGAACATGTTTGATGATGGTGGAGAGTGTTCATATTATGAATGTGGATAATACAGTGTGATTTTTGAATGTTAAAAGTTCCAATTGGTGAATAAACTCGTTTGAAATGTGGATAAACTCTAATAAAAGGAAAATTTTAGAGGTGAATAAACTGTGTTTACTTGCGTTTAGCCTCCACTACATCCCTGATGTTGAGCACTAAATCATTTCCACTTAAATTACTAAGCAGCATGTGTCCATACATTAGCATAGCCCGTTCAAATGATGCTCATCCGAAGCACGTCACACAGCAGGGGGCTAGTGCTACCAATGCTAGCCACATGGGGCTGCATTGATGACTACCTTGCACATTAGATTAAACAATATGATTAACAAAATGCATTAGCATACACTATGTGCTTATGTTCAAGCACTTGTGCTGCCATCCCCCAGTTTATCACATTGAGGTGCACCTATGTGTATGTGTCTGAATATATCCCAAATAAAGGCTTGGTGCTTGTGCTAAATGCATCAACATACTGTACAGTGTAAACCTATGCTAAAATGCTTAAGCTGACACTTGGAGGTCTTTACTCCTCCCAATCTTACCCGGCAGATGGGGGCGCCGTTTCTCTGCTTTGGCCGTCATGATGCTGGGCCACCTCCAGTCTGCCGGCCGTCTCCGTCACGCAGGTGGTGGCCCGGACCAGAGGTTCGGGGGGGCTCAGGGTGTCCTTAAGTCCTCTCAGGGTCCTCACTCGGCCCTCAGAGTCCGCCGCACCCACACATGCCTGGGAGTGGCACAGATATAAACACAAACACAAACTGAAACAACCAATACGACGCTGAAGACATCTGACTGGCAGCCACGCACACAGTTCCCACGGTAAGCAGGTGACAGCTCTGAGGTGAGGGAGTTTAAGAAGAGGTGCGTACTGTAGCCTAAGTACAGGTGCTGGATGTGACTTGTGACTTGGCTTTACAGGTAGATTAACGTGACATGAGTCACCATCTATGTCTATGTTTAACTACCGCCTTTGTGCACAGTTTAATGACTCTTCCTTTCGTGAAAAGTGGGATTGTACTGCTCACTGACACAAACAATGCAGTTCACTAGAATCTTCATATTAAATGCCTTAGATTGATATCTAGTGTATATAATATTTCACAAAAAATGTCAAAAAGAAACAACATGCAAAGATGCTAGAAAAAGATGCACGTTTCAGTGCTTGGTTATATCGCTTGGTTATATGGTTTTCTTCTTTGGCCTTTTCTCCTTTACTTATAAATGGTCAGGTGACACAGGACAGAGAGAGACCAGACAGGACCAGGAGTGGTCTTTGTGGCGGGTGGCCATATTGAAAGTGAAGATCTGATCCCATTAGCTTTAATGTGACAGAGTAAACAGGCTGAGACCCAAGAGCCCAGGGGGTCCCCTCACCAAAAATGATCAACTAACAGTGGGACGGCACACCGCACCAGAGAAAATGCATTGGACTAACTGGTAATTGGCTAATGCATTAAACACGGTTTGATAAGCTTACAGGGCTTAAAGTGGGAGGGTGTGATGCAGGAAACAACATGAGGAAGATTATATCAGCCATAACCAGTAGAAATCATGTTAGTCCGTTGTTAAAGTCAGGAATTTGTGCCAAGACAACAAAGACGTGAATCTGTTGGTTAGGGGTGAGTAACAAACTGAATTCAGATTGAGGAATGCATATTACATCTTCCTCTCACTTTATGAATAAAGTCCAACTAAAGCATACACACAGTCACTTCCTGTTACATTATACTTTTAGATTGATGCATGCATTATTATCATTTCCTGCTATTAACATACCAGACATGCATACCCCACGTCCTGTTTTGCATGCATTTAGTTAGGGTTTAAGGGATACCTGTTCACTGCACACAGGCTGCAGCAGGCCTGGAGAAGAGGAGCCTTGTGATTTAGTGTGGGGCACGTGCCTCGGGACAGCCGGCCTAGCCGACAGTCCCCGCTCAAGTTCACACCGCAAGTGTGGCAAAAAGGACGCTATCGCTAAGCATACGCCCTAAACAGGCAACACACACATACACGCACGCACAGACACACACACACACACACACATACACATACTTTATCACACAGGTAGCAAAGGTGCATATTAAAGTCAACATGCAAGGTGATTGCAATTCTAATATAAATGTGTTATACAATCACAGAATTAACTTGAAATCCATGCATTGCTATATTCCATTGTGTTGCATCCTGACCACAGCAATACCAGATAAATAGGCTATAATGCATAAACCATAGAAATAAAAAAAACTCAAACAAAACCTACCTTTCGTTCTATCTATTGCTCAGTCAGTTCTGTCATAACAGTCATTCAGTCTGCACAACTGGCCAGGATAAGGTGATCAAGGTGAGCGTGCGAGCGTCCAAAGTGATCACAACAACGTACTGATCCTCCCAATCCACTCACTCACGACACAAGCTTTCACTCACAACCCTGAGCTCTCATTGGTCACTGTACATGTCATTCAACTAAAGGAGTGGCCCTGGCTGCTAATGCAAGGTGGGGAGGGACTTGCAGAGTTATCTCACCTCCCATTGGCCACGCACTGACAGGGCAAGCAGCTCCATCTCTCTCAGCTGGACTTCGGAGCAGAACCGACTCATGCCTTCAACACTCCCCAGAAACTCCTCCAGGAGAGCAGGCTTCAGAATTTTCATGGTGTCCTAGAAGATGGAGATGAGAGCCAGACAGAGAGATTTAAACTCTCATTGATATAATGCTCTGTATTATGAGTTCACTGAAGTTTTAAAGGCACACGTACAAATAACTGTTGATTTTGCAGCGTAATGTTCAAGATACACACTTCACACTAAGAAACTAAACCTATTAAACTTATTGCAACTTATCTGACAAACCTACAATTCAATGCTCTTACAGTATGTGCGCAGTCAAACCTGCTGCTACTTTAAGAGCATAATCACAGGGCAACACAGACCAGAATTTGACAACCTATATGTGAAGAAAACCACAGAAAAACTGTTATGTACAAATTCTATATGTTCGAATTCATAGGGATATATCCAGGACAGTCAGTTTATTATAGTTCTATGTTGGAGTGAAAAACTCATTAGAAGAAGATAATCACATAATGCTGCACTCTGTGTGTGTGTGTGTGTGTGTGTGTGTGTGTGTGTGAGAGAGCGAGAGAGAGTATTGCACGTATTAGCGAGACCGAAGACAATTTTTATGCTTGACATGACAATAAAGTCTATTCTATTCTATTCTATTCTATTCTATTCTATGCTATGCTAATCACGAACAGACCTCCTTTTTCTTGGCCTGCTCGTCTGACAGGGTCTTGTTGCTGAAGACGGCGATGGCCTCCTGGATGTGCTGTTGGAGGCGATGCTGGGCCCCATCCAGCCTGCTTTGGGCCAGCGAGCGGGCCTTCAGGTACACCTCGTTCTGGCTCGGGGGTTTGGGGGGACCCACTGCCTTACCCGGGCCTGGCCCTGAGCCCCCCTTCGGCCTCTGCCGGGTGCGCGGGGTGCGGACTCCAGTCTGAGAGCTCGGGGTCTGTGGAGGGGTGAGAGGCTGTGAGGAGGCTGGGGGTTCCTGAGGAGGAGATGTGCGTCTCCCAGCTGGGCTACTGGGTGGATGCTGGGGGTCACTGACCACTGCTACTATGTTCTGAGACTGCTTCTTGGACCGAGCGTCCGCACTGACACGTTCAGGACCCTTAAGGCCAGGTCCACCGGTTGTGAGTTGAGACTGCACCCTGGAACGAGTGGGAGCCTGGACCTTCCGAATCTCCTCCTCTACGGTGATCTCAGGCAGGCTCTGAGCTTGAAGACGCTGGATTTTTGGACAGTGTTTAGCCAAAGTGCCGTGCTGCAGGTCCGGCTGGCTCTGTGCCTGAAGACGCTGAGTTTTTGGGGAGTGTATAGCCAAAGTGCCGTGCGGGAGATCCGGCTGACTCTGGGCCTGAAGAAGCTGGGTTTTTGGAGAGTGTTTATCAAAAGGGCCATGCGGTGAATCTGGCTGGCTCTGTGCCCGGATTATGACCTTAGGTGGGGGCTGACCCTTGGCGGCTCCCCCCTCCCTTTTCACATCCAGATGGCTGAGCATCCCCACTAATTCCTATTGGCAACACATTAAAAACATGACAATGGGCATCATATTGTGTACTACAATGTAATAAAGCAGTATATAAATATATAATATCATAGACCGTATAGATCTGAGATGCTACGAGTTGCAGGTTTGAGTCTGGGCGAGTGCAGAGCTGAGCCACGCGGTCAACACAACACAGGTTACATTACTGTACATATAGACAGCATTCAATACATCAGACAGACTAAATACTGTGCATTTAGGAGGACCCAATGGGCAGAACAGACCCACCTGGGTCTGTGCGCTGGCCTCTTTCACTCTGTCCTGTAGGGTGGAGATGCTGAGGTAGGGCAGGCTGGAGCTCTGCTGGGCTGAGGTCAGTGAGGCCTGCAGCTCCTGCTCCTCAGCGGCCAGCTGGGCCTCCAGCTGAAGGCCACGAGAGACCAGCGTCTGGCAGCAGCGAGCGGAGAAACGTACAGGCTAGTTAAGGCTTCATTATCAGACGGTAAACTCTGATAGGGATACAGTACACACACACACACACACACACACACACACACACACACACACACACACACACACACACACACACACGGACACACGGACACACATACACACATATTATCTAGTCATGGACACAATTGTGTGTTTAGTTTTAGAGTTATTTTTAAGAGAAAGCATTTTCAACAGGAAAGAGGTTTGGAACAAAAACGGCAATACTGCTTTTGCGATTGTTGGACTATTATTTTGACAAGTTGTCGTCGTTCTGTCTTTCACATTCATGAAAGGTTTGGTATGAATGTTGAGTCATGTCTCATGAAATAGTCATGAATGCTTTATGTGCAGTTTATGACTGCTGCTATGAATGTGTTATGAACTCACCCGTCAAGTAAAGTGTTACCATTATTACTTATCAATTGCACAGCATAATATGAACGATTATAGTCTACTATGGTTATGGTTATGGTTATGGAATTTAGCAGACGGTTTGGTCCAAAGCAAATTACAGTATGCACATTACAATAGTTAAAATAAACAGTAAACAGCCTGAATTAAACAAATTAGTAATACATTATTACACTACTAGACAAATTATTATGATTATTATTATTGTGAACGTGAACAGGTGAGTAGAGCATGGGGAGCAGGGCATTCTGGCTCTCACTTTGACTCTGGGACGAAGGCCTGGATGACCCCGGCGCTCCCACTCCCTGAGGGTGTCCAGGGCCTCGGAGACCTCTGTGCTCCAGTGGACCAGCTCTGCCAGGCGGCCCTCCAGCAGGGAGGCACCTCGCTGCACCCCCTCACACGCCTGCTGCACCTGCCCCAGAGACTCACGCAGCTGGGCATGCAGGGAAGAACACACACACGCACGCGGGCACAAACACACATACACACACACACACAAACAAGTACATACACACACACACAAACAAGTATACACACACACACACACACACACACATACACACACAAACAAGTACATACACACACACAAACAAGTACAAACACACACACACACACACACACACACACACACACACACACACACACACACACACACACACACACACACACAATACCAACACCAACACACACCAACACACACACACACACACACACACACACACACACACACACACACACACACACACACAAACAAAAAGGAGGAAGAACACAATTAGTTTAAAATACTGAGGGCATGTAGTATTGAATAAGAAAAAAAACACATGTCATCCTCATATTGTGTTCTTATGGACTGTGACCCTAATTTATCACCTTAGGAAGAGTTTCTTTCAAATTCTCCAGGGTCTCTGCGGAACAATCTGAGGATGTGGCCAAAGTGTCCAGATCCACCTCTGTGATCTTCTTAACCATTACCTAAATAACACAGGCACAGCTTAACTAAACATTGTTTTATTTTTAATGTTTGCAAACCTTGCCCCCCGGTCTATATTTCCACTAAGGCTATGCATCAACAATATGCAAAATTGATGAACCAACTAAATGAATCTACATGGAATTCAGAAACGTTCTTATACATGTGCATTATAAAAACAATTTTAGATTTACATTTATTCATTTTGACACTTTTATCCAAACTATCAAGCTACTGTGAGGTGGGACACCTGTTGATATTCACTCATTTTAGATCACATAAATAGATTAATGATAAATTGAGCCACAGTTCAGTGACACAGGTTCAAGTTCAGGTGCATATAATTAATGATAATATTACAATAAATAATACAACACAACAACAACATAATATGTTATACTAAGACAACCTGAAATGTCGCAGCAGCATGTAATAAACGGACATTAGAAAAACATCCAGAAAATAATCCACAGCAACTACGTTCAGCTACAGTCAAAGCAGTTCTGTGTAGATTGCGTAAACGCAGACTGACGAGTGTGTTACCTGTAGCCTCTTCCTGTAGGTGCGCAGGGATCCGGAGGAGACCTCCACAGGTTCCCTGGCCATCCAGCCCGCCTCCTCCACTAGGGCCTGGGCCGCCTGGGCACACGCAGGGACCGAGGGGGCAGTAGGGGAAACAGCCTGAGGGGTAGGGGGTATGGGGGGTTAAAAACCAGGTGTTCATACTGGTCTTTTCAAGGCTAATACTAAAGAGTATAAAAGAAAAATGGGTGAGGTCTTGCATAACATGTATGATGATACTATATGTATGATCTGTTTTATATATGTGCTGTTATATTTCTATCTGTATTTATCTGAAAAAAATAATTAACAAGCTGGTGATAAATATAGAGTAAAAATGGGTTATGGTATTTTATATAAGGTGAACGAAGGTGAATGAGAGTACTGAGTGCCTCTCTATCAAGAATTCCAATGGCTGGCTGGGAGGAAATTGTATTTAGAGTATGTTCAGGTTTATAAGGTGAATCAGCCGCGACAGACTCACAAATCTTGTGCGCTTGACGAAATCAGCCCACTGCTTGTTGACTTTGCACAGCTCGTTGGCCAGGGCAAAGCTGGTGGGGCCATCCGTTGACTCAATCAGGAAGTTGCCCACTTCGTTTAGGTGAGCATGGCGACTGATCCACTCTCGCAAGCTGTCCTGTTGTACAATAGAAAACCACACAAAACCAATACTCCAAAATGACTTCAATACGTCGTTTGGAGAATGTTGTACATTTGAAGCACTTGCTTTCAACAAGAAATCATACCGTTACGTTACCATAACGTGCTAACCTCTTTCACTGTGGTGTCCGTGGCCTCGGTCTGTTGTCCGAGCCAGACCTGCATGGCGAAAAGGCAGTCCCTGTAGGACTCCCAGGCGGCCAGCACCCGGCCCATGGTGCCCCGCGCCGCTATCACGCCCTCAGCATTGGTGCTCGCCTCCGCCTCCACCTCCCTCACCTGTCTGCTGACCATCTGGGCATCGTCCGCTACGGACACGAGGAGAGATGGCAGAGACCATTTCACATTTACGTGTTTTAATTTAGCAGACACTTTTATCCAAACCGACTTATGAAAACGATGAGGAATAACAATCAAGCTACATTGCAGAGGAGAACTTGAGTAACAATGAATACTATAACAATAAAGACTAGGTCCTAGACTAGACTAGATCCCACTACTAGAGGATGAGAGTACAAAAGTGCTAGTCAAAGTATCATTAAAGGAGATAGTGGTAGAAGAGGAAGGAGATAGAAGTAGAAGGAAAGAGGAAGGGAAGTGCATTTTAGGATGCTGTACAGGGGTGCGTTTCCCAAAACCATAGTTGCTAACCTGTTAGCAACTTAGTCGGTTGGCAATAGGAAATTGCATTTTAACCAACAAAGTTGCTAACTTAGTTAGCAACTATGGGTTTGGGAAACGCGCGCCAGATTAATCTGTTGATCTACTGTTGATGTATGGACTGACACCTATTATAATTCTCACTTTCACCCACCGAGAGCTGCTTTGCTTGTGTAGGTGCTGGCTGTTTGCTTCAGTTTATGGATTGCAGCCTTCAACAGGGAAACCAGACACTGTTTATCCACAATCTCCTGCAATAAGAGAGCAGTACAGACACATCAATACAACTGCAGTACACTCTCAATACAACTGCACGCGAGGGGTAGGCATTAGGCAGCTACCAGCCACTGACAAATAAATGGTAAAATTCACCAGCCACTCAATAGTAAATCATTATTTTGTGTCTGAAAACTACCAGCCACTTGCATACAGTATTTTACAGCATTTGGCTTGTGGCTAGTGCTGAATTCCAACCCTGGTAGTCAGGCATCTACTGTCTTTACTGTGATTAGGCTACTATACATAACAGGCAAACCAACAATTGAGGGCTAGTGAACAATTATATAAACACATTGCATTTCAAAATGGATTACTATATGTGGCATCTCAGACTAATCGGCATGGCAGATGCAGATTGATCCAGAGATTAGACCTAAAAACACAACACAAAAACACACAAAATCTGCACATTCAAAAACATGCTTTTCATCATACATCTGATCTGATGAAGACCCAGTTGGCTCCTAATGTCACCCTTTGGTGTGAATAAAACAATATTGTCTTAAAAGAACACGGCAACTTTACACGCTAGCTACAGGCTAGCTGGATGGCAAATAAGCTAATTCCCCGTGGTGAGTTCCTTTAAGGGAGGAACAGTATGACAGGTGTTTTTTTTTCTGTCCAGCTTGTCCACTCACGTGCCAGTCCTGCAAGAGGCAGCGCACTGCATCCTGGGAGCTGTACGGCCCTCTCCAGGCCTTCAGCCTGCCGTTAAGCTGGCCTAGCAGCTCCGAGACCGTATGCCGCTGCTCGCGGTACTCCAGCTTGATGCCGTAGTACTTCGCCGTCACTCGGGCACTGGTGAACCTGTGGGGAGAGAAACGACAAGATCGTGGTAGTTATATGGACAGAAACAACTCTGTGACACTATCTCAAATGGCATACTTCTGTCAGTACACTTTAATGCAGTGTCCTGTGTGTTTATTTGTGGAGTCCGCTATGTAGCCAAGATGGCGTCCGTTGAGGGCAAAAAGTGTCCACAGTTCCACACTCAACTTACTTGCAGCGCACTTTATGTAATCATAATTTTCAGTGTGAACGCACTAACACACTCAAATTAGGTATTGTAAGTACAGAAGTACGCTAGTGTGCAACCTTAAAGGAACACGCTAACGTTTTAGCTATAGGCTAGCTATAGGCTAACTGGTCTAACCCACTTCCAGTGAATTATGTTAAGCTAGGCTAACAGTGTGAGACTGGGTTATTGCACACACAGAGAAGAAGAGGCATGTATCCTTTTATGGAATTCTTTTAATCAGGGTTGTTTGTAATATAATGTTTGTATAACATGTCTTGTCTTGACCACCCTTGCACTGGCAGCAACAGGCTACATCCCTGACACCAAGTTACAGATGTTATGAAGGATACAGCTGAAATGTGCTCATTGCTGTAGTTCATGTTCAATCTGACTGACATTTGCAAAACCTTCACCTAATTCATGTTATGTCAGCTTCAACGGTACATTTTTTACATCTCATTTGAAGTCTCAGCCATTGCAATAAAGTGGAAATGTTCACCAACCGTCTCTTGAGCTCATCCAGCTTGTCTGGGGGCACCCACGTGGCCTCGTTGGGGCTGGTGTTGGAGAAGACATGCAGAGTGTTCAGATGGAGACCCATGTCCTGAACAAGCACCTGTGGGAGAACCCAGAACAGCCATAATGACTAAGGACTCGTGGGAAGGTTTTAGAGCGAGTTTTTACAGTAATTTACTGTGTATTAGCATGCATTGTGTATAAACCGAAGGACAGTGTTTTATGCAAATAAAAAAAAAAACATATTAATACCATATTAACTGCCCCCGAGCAACCTTGAATTGAATTGAAAAAGAGAAAGAGAGAGAGAGAGAGAGCAGGATAGAGAGAGAGAGAAATTGAGAGAGGAAGAGACTGAATGAGAGTGAGAGCAGGATAGAGAGAGAAAGAGATACAGAAAAAAGAAAGATAGAGGGTGATGAGTTACCTTGAGCTGTTCCTGTTTCTCTCTGGCCTCCCTGGCGGCGTGGGCGTGATCTTTTGCGACTCCTCCCTCTTCCGCAAGGATGGCCTCCACGCGCTGCAACCACAGACCCAGGGTGTCCAGAGGAGCGGGCAAGCACACGTCCAGCTCAGTGTTATACTGCTGCAGCTGCAGGAGACATGCCATACAGACTACAGTTACACACACGCACACACACACACACACACACACTGCAGCCAAAGACCCAGGGTGTACAGATGAGCCAGCAAACTGTTATGCACCTCTACACACACGCACACACACACACACACAAACACAAACACAAACACACACGACATAACCACAGGATAAACAACAAAATGTGACAAAGAAAGCAGCCAGCCAAACAATCTGCAGTCTGTTGCTCCTGGCCATACATGTGCATTTCTGCTCTATAGATTCCATGCATCTCTACTGTCTAGATGTCCATTCCTCCTTCACCTTCTGTTCCAGTGTGCTCCAGGCCAGCCGCAGGGCCATCTGCTCTCGGCTGGGTTTGGGGCTGCGCTTCATGGCACTCAGCAGAGGGATCACAGGCCGCCGCTGCTCATAGAAGGTCGAAACGAACGCCTGGAAGGCCTGTGGACATGAAGGTACACACGCAAGCACACACATACAAACACACACAAACACATACACACGACCCGACACGACACAACACAACAAAACACGACACAACAAAACACGACACAACAAAACACAATACAACACAGGGTTAATCATAAAGAACATTCTATTATAGATTTAAACAATATGACATGAGTGGCTTTGGTAGCAGATCTCGTCATGGCTGTGATTTGGTCGTAGACACGAGGCTGGAGGTTGAGTATAAAATGCGGACTTGCTGTGAAAATTCCCAGTGGTTAAAATGTCTTGAGATATCACCACTCATGGACCAGTTTGACCAGACTTAACTGCTGTATAAAGTGGCATATAACATAGTATCATGAATGTGAGTGCTAACTGAATAGGTTTGTTTTGGTAAACAAACACTATGGACTACATACAGTATCAGCAGAACCTGTAGGCAACCTGTAGGTAAAAGGCCTGAACATACCTGGTACCTTTCTGCATATCCTGCCCCTTCAGTAGAGGACCACACCTCCTCTAACTCCTCATGGGCTCGCTGCAGCCAGCAGGCCATCTCTCGAGCCTTCTGACTGGGTGAAGCCTGGGAATCGGAGAATATATAATGGTTGTTAAAACTGTCGATCAATACTAACTAATTCAACGTATCCATCGTTAACACATAGTCTCTTATTCATCGGTATTCTCTATCTTACTTTCACTCTGAAGTTATCCGAACTGCGCGTCAAGCATGTTCAAACAATGCCGTTCACACACAAACCACACAAAATGCCATTTACAAGCACTTTCTTTGATTAACAATGAGACCATTATACAGCTATTAGTGTTTTAAGAAGTAGCATGTTATCAAGTCTGACACAACAGTGATGTTAAATACACAAAAGATGAGTTTTTTGTGAGTTTGTGTGATTGCTGCGCCAGCACAAAGTTCCCAGACCAGTTGCAGGAGGAGAGCGAACGGCAAGGGGTGTGTTCTGACTGTACCTGGTGCAGGGGGGAGGCCGTGACAGCCGGCGTGAAATAGGAAGGCAGGTTGACAGGAGAGAGACACGAGGGAGAGGGTGCAGTGGGCAGCTACACCCAGCAGAGGGCGCCAGTGAGACACACAAGAGGGACAGAAGGCCAAAGTGAAAATGAGAAAAAAAAAAACAACAGGAGGAAGACAGGAGGAAAAAGATGACCTGAGAGCGGAGGAGAGTGACCATGGGAGAAGGCTTACCTGGATGTCATCATCAGGTGAGGGCATGTCGTTGGAGTACTGCAGAAACTGGGCTACATAGGTCATGATGGACTTCTCATCAGGGTCACTCACATCAATGTCTGAGGAAGGTCAAACCCAATCAGAACCACTGCAATGTTGAGGGTGTCAACCCTGCTTTATTGCAGTATGCAAAAAAAAGTTCTTCTGACCTTCCCACCATGTATATACTGTCTAAAGCAATACAATGACTGTGTGGAAATATCCCACACAACCACTAGCATGATAATCATGCTTAGCGCCTTACTTCATCACACTCATCAAACAGTTTCATTCATTCATCATGATGATGATTATTGTATGTGTGGGGGTGGGGGTGCATGGGCTGGTTGGTTGATGATATTGAAGGGGTTATATATAGAATAGAATAGAATATACTTTATTGCCATGCCTGCATGAGAATGATCTTTGGTCTCACTGGTAAGAGTAGTATAAAACACATAGGAAACATAGAGTAGACACATTCATTCCATTATACATAAATATATAGCCACAGGATTGACACAGCACATCACATGTACCCCCTCCCTCTAGCCCACACACATGTGCATACGCATCAGATACAAGGCAGAAAGCACCAGTTCCAGCCCATTTGTAGTGTTCTTAGCTACACCTCCCTTCTGTCTAGCTATATTTTACGCCTATGCTGTCACCCACCCTCTGGCTCTAGCAAGCGGGGGATGTGGAGCTCCTGCTCAGCCAGGCGGAATGCCTCCTCCAGGTTCTGGAGAGCGCCGCGGCTCTGGGCCCGCGGCAGGTCCACCAGGTCAGGGCGCAGGGCGCACAGGATGGCCAGGAAGGCCACGCCACTCCTCCAGCTGGACTTGAAGTCCTTCACACTGATGGAGCAGCCAACCCTAAGGAGTGGAGAACAGGAGACAGAGAAAGAGAGAGAGAGAGAGAGAGAGAGAGTCAGATATAGACAAAGATAAATACATATTTTGGTTAACTTTAAGCCTGGGAGAAAACCTGGGAGAAAAAGAGAAAGTGCTGAGAGATGAGTGAAAAGAAAAGAGAGAATGAAGGAATTAAAGGAGTTAGAGGAATTAAATGAAACGGACAGTCAATTAATGAGTGAAAGTCCAAAAATTAATGACCAAATGAACAAATGTTTTATTTAGTAAAGTGATGAAACATGAATGGATGAATGAATGAGTGGGCGAATGAATGAATGAACAAATGACTGGATGGATAAGTGAACAAGCGAGCGAGCGAGCGAGTGAGTGAATGAATAAGTGAGTGAGTGAGTGAGTGAGTGAGTGAATGAATGAATGAACGAATGAATGAATGAATGAATGACCGAATGAATGAGTGAGTGAGTGAGTGAGTGAGTGAATAAGTGAGTGAGTGAGTGAGTGAGTGAGTGAGCGAGTGACTGTGACTGAGTTGATGAATGACTGAATGTCCAATGTAAAGTGTTACCGAATGTCCCGTGCAGACTTACTTGTGGCACTGGTCCCTGACCCAGAGCAGCAGGGCCTTCTTGGCTGAGAGGCGGAAGCGGGCGTGCAGCGGGGAGCTCCGTCCACGGGCCACTGGGCTGCCCCCCGGCACCGGGCTGCTGCAGGCGGAGCCGGGCAGAGAGTCCAGGCTGGCCAGGGACTCCAGGGACGACTGCCTGGAGCCGAACGACAGCGTGCTGGCCAGCTCCTCGATCTAAGGGACAGAGACACAGACAGGGTACAACCAAAGATCCTTGATTACTAGCTCTGCTTTAACCCTCTCTGGTACAACAGTGGGTAGTAAGTACAGTATGCTTAGTATATCTGGTCAGCTCCTCGATCTGAGGGACAGACACACAGAATACAGTATTAAGTACATACTACAAGTATAAGTGCATATTTAAGTACAAGTTCTTAGTATTGACAAATTACATCTGGCTAGCTCCTCAGGCACAGAAAAGCAGATGTTAACCTATTTACGTGTAATATTTATCTATCTAACTAGTTTATTCTATACTCTTGCGTTCATTATCATTTCGATGTTATATTTTGTAACAGGCCTCAGGGAGATGCTTCACCATCTGGTTGTTTTACAAAATGACAATAGTGAAAGTGTTGCTCAGCAACCACTGAGGCTACTAAGATTAAGAGACTAGTGGAACATGCGTGACTAAAGTAGGACACTGAGTTACTAAATTAGCATGTTACAGCTAAATATCTCCAGCACATAAGATTTTATCTCACACATCTAAAAATCAACATATTAATAAATAGTCTTGTATTAGATATATCATATATAATATATAACATTGTTATAATCAACTTTTGATATTCATGATTTACTCTCTAATTCAGTACCTTTATTCATTGTCATTGCTATAATCATCTCGTGACATTGACCGTAGAGATTAACATAATATCTTTTTATATACAACAGCCAAATGTCAAAAGTAGGTCAGAATCAGACAAAGAGAGACAGAGACAAAGAGTGACATAGAAAAACGAGGACGAGAAACTGCATTAAAACCCATTGTCATAGCTTTCACTGCATTCCTGCTATTGTACTGTCACTTGTCTTGGGTGAATAGACACACATTTTCCCAGAGAATCATCGGCGAAACTACACTGATGACACTTAGCCAGCCTCAGGACATATCATCTGAGACATTTAGAAACTGCTAGAAATTGATACAGGACAATAAAATGAAAAAGAAATCTCTGCTCCCCTACAGAATATAACAGTCTCCATTGACCTGCCTAATTCCATTCCGACCTGTTTGCCAAGTTTCAACAGTAATCCTTTGGGGTGAAACACAAACTCCAATCAAACACAGGAGTACAGGGTGGTGACTCAGCATACTCAGCTAAGTATGGAAGAGGAATAAGGGGAAACTGAATTACCTTTTTTCTGCTGTAAACTGGTTTGAATGATATGTGATTTGCTACATGAACTAACTGCATATCTATATTGGTGACCAGATCTGACCAATACAAAACCAAATAAAAATGACAACACACATCAACACTGCATTGACGCTTTCACCTTGTTTCAAGCTACTTACATGACAGTGCAATATGATAGTCCAGATGAGACCAAGCACAATGGATGGCCTGCCCTCAATGAGATCTGGGATGTTGATGTTCACCAGCTTGACCTGAATACAAAGAGGGGCGGCACGGTGAAGGAAAACATGTCACGAATACTATAGCCCCTGAACTGGACATGAGTTGTGTATTTTTGTTCTGACTTAGCCTTGAGATGGACTGTAAGGTAAAATGTCAGATTATTTTGAAAGTAGACAGACACAAGCACACACCATGCAAGCTTACTTTAACACAAAACCATACTAACTCTATGCTTGCTTCTGCCTTGAACCCCAGACGTGAACCCCAATGTGACTGTTTTAAGATAAAAAATACTTTATTCATCCCGAAGGAAATTTGACTCTCTTTGAGTCTCTTACCGATTTAGTCTTTAAGAACTTCAAAGCTGTCTCAATGTTTCCTCTGTGTTGAAAAACACCATGGCCCCTCTCTCGTTTCTGTGTAGAAAAAAATCAAATCAAATCAATGAAAGAGACTTGCAACCACTAACAGCACTAACAACAACAACAACAACTTGTAAAACATTTTACTGGGGGGGGGGGCTCACTAACCACCACCAATGTGAAGCACCCACAGTGGACAGAGAGAGAGAGAGAGAGAAAGTGTGTTTGTGTGTGTGTGTGTGTGTGTGTGTGTGTGTCCGTGTGAAGTGTGTGTGTGAGAGAGAGAGAGAGAGAGAGAGAGAGAGAGAGAGAGAGAGAGAGAGAGAGATACAGTCAGCATTAATGTTATCATAAGAGAAGTGGCATTAGTGTCTTGGGTATTCTGCCTGGGCCTTTTTGCACAGCGGTGAGTTTTGGTCCAAAGGATTCTGACTCACCATCCGCTGACCGCTCATCACCTCCAGGAGGTCCAGGAGCCGCATGCCGTCCTGCAGGTCTGTAAACAGGTCCTGGACCACGGTGGGTGGTGTCCTCTGGAGTGGACCAAATAGGAACGAATACAACAACAAATCACATACTGGACATGGGTGTAGAAACCAGCACCACAGTCATTTCAATTCAATTCATATCTTCATACTATTATGGATGGATGATAAAAATGTAGACATAAAAAAAACACACCCAACATCACTTATGAAGTGAGATGTGAAGTACCCTTCAAAGATACTGAACCCCGTGCAAAGGCAAAAGGCTGTAACTTCATTTTTGGTCGAAAATGAGTTATTGTCATTTTTTGAGATATTGAAGACCTCCTTTATCATCCAATAAACACCTGCAGATCTGCACAGGTTAGCACGTCTGTGAGGGGCGTGTGAAGTCGGCCTGATTTGAAAGGGGTGTTGATGGAGGTGGAAGGGCACTGCAGGCTCAGGTTGCAGCACCCCCACCCCCCCCCCCCCCACCACCTCCACCACCCCCCCACTCCAGCAGAGTGTTCCTCCTGGCTACTATAAATACCCCCCCCCCCCAGTCCCTCTTGTCGTCATACCCACTGGGGCGCGGTGCCAGCTCGGGGGTATAAAGAACTGCGTCTCCCAGGCTCGGGAATGGCTAGTGAGTCAGCTCCTCTGAGCCTCTCTCAGACGCTGCATCAGGACAGGTTTACTGTATGTGACACAGAGACCCTGGAGGGGGAGGGGGGGGGGACTCGGGGATTTCCGAGTGAGGTGTGTTGTGCTATTGAATGGCAGTGTGATGATAAGCACATGTAAGAGAGAGCAAACTGGGGGAAATGAATGGAGATTGTCTTCTGTAAGCTGGATTTACAGACGGAACTGGCAGCAGTGGTAGTATAGTGGCCATGGAAGTTGACTAGCATGTAGCAGTAGCCAAATCATGCATACGATTCCTGGCTGCCATTGTTGGTCCCTGCAATTGGTATCTGTAACTAGCTTTAGATAAAACATCAGCTAAATGCATAAATAAATGAATTAATAAAATAACAATGATTGCACAGAGAACTACGAACTACCTGTATGAACTGTTGATCTGATCACAACAACAAAAATATTAAGACTAAATTTCCTAATATTTGGTCATGCCATTTACGACATCAACACTCCATTGACCTCTCACCTTGTTTCACACTCTCTCACACACCTGCATTCACGCATGCATGCAGGCAGGCACACACACGCACACACACACTCACACACGCACACACACACACACAAACACACACACACACACACACACACACACACACACACACACACACACACACACACACACACACACACACACACACACACACACACACACACAGAGGTCTCTGTTGGGGGTACATCTCACATACCTTGGAAAGCTGGGCATTCATCCAGTTGGTGAAGGTCCTCTTCTGGATCTGTTCCTGTTCCACTGTAGGTGGACAGAAAAACACATGTTTGTACAAGGCTGGATCTGGTCACAACGTAGTCAGCTGCTGCCATGCTGTCGGCTATTGCTACCTAAAGTTAGGTTCACTTTCAAGTGAAGAAACCAAAAGCTCAAGTAAGCATTCAGTTATATCACAAGGAGCACTGTGATGTTAGTGACAACAGTTTTGATACTGCCAATGAACAGCCTTGTCCTTTCAAAATTCCATTCTCATAAAACATGGGTCACCAAATCAGCAACGGCTTCTGTCATTCATAACTATAACTGCATGTTCTGCACCAAAGAAAGATCACCCATGACCAGCCAGATCAACTTACCCGTCTCTGAGCAGCAGACGGTCCCTGTTTTAAAAGAGGCTTTCTGAAACTCCATTTCTTTGGTGCCACCCTGTCTGAAAAGTACCACAAATATGCCCCCTGGTAGCCCTTCACTAGGTAGCCCTGATGTACCCCCGTCCAAGCGATGACCCCCCCCCTTGCCTGTCAGACTGTGGGGACACGTGGGAGCTGAGCGTCAGTGGGACAGGGACCCTACGTGTGCTTCATCTGAGACCCTTGCGTCTGCACTCGCGCTATTAAAAGGAAAGTGGGTGCTGGCTATCGCAGGGCGCTCATTCCACTCTATGGGACTCGAGCGGACTCCAGAGGTGCCGTGCACAGAGCACACACAGAAAGAGAGAGAGAGAGAGAGAGAGAGAGAGAGAGAGAGAGAGAGAGAGAGAGAGGTAAGTGCAAGGGAGTCCATGATTTAGCTTAGGGCTGCACTATTTGGGGAAAACATCTAATTGTGATGTGACCAGCACGATTAATTGCAGCCTTTGCGATTTGGTGGTTGCTTTAGTTCAAATTGCAATTTCGATTAAAAATCAATTAATAGTGCAGCCGAATTTAGGTGCATTCATGTGTATAATGTGGAATATATGGTAGGTTCCTTGCCAGATGTTTTTGATATTTTGAACTTAACGGCCAATCATATGCACCCATCACTTCTGTGCTTCACTGCTGATTGGCTGAAACAGTGCTGTAAACACCCGTGTCTTCCGAGCACACATACAGAATGAACACCTAGAGGACGTTTAGAATAAATGCACTGGATTTGACAAAACAAATCTAATTGTTTTGTAAACAAAGACCACACCTTTAAGGTGAGAATGCCCATGCAAGTGGTATGTTTCAGCACTTTGTTTCTAAAAGTGCTTATCAGGGAGAGTGGTGGATATAGGGGCCCATAGGGCACTAAACCAAACCCATGGAGGAAGTCCTTTCATTGCCTAATGACAGAAGACTTGGCCTCTACAGTAGGTCTTGGAAACAGTGACATCACAGCAGAGAGAAGTCCATTGCTGCCTTAGCCGTACGGTTGATGTCAAAGACTATAATTTCTCTCATGATGAAAGTGGACAGGAAAACATTTAGTCTTTCTGAAAAACCCAAACAACCACAAGTTTGGATGTGTGTAGTCCTCATCTCGTCATAAAGCTTTCAGGCAGGCCGTCATGAGGCTAAGTTACGAGCCCTCTGGTTTCATGTTGATGTTATGGTTCAAGAGCTGCATAAATACTTTAGTTGGGAGGGACTCAGTTGTCACTGTATTAAGTCTGTGCACCACGTAATGCTCTTGGCTGATCTACATCACCCACTCTGCCAACATCTGGTCTGGACAAATCAAACGCTCTCAATATGAGTCATTCATCCATTTATGCATTCATTCAGCCATTCATTCATTCAGGGTTTGGGCCTTCTGCTCTTTAAAGTGCTCTGGGACAATATGCATTTTGAATGGCACTTTGAATGGCACTAAATCAATACAATTTAATTTAATTCATTTATTCATTCATTCATTCATTCATTCAATCATTCATTCATCCATTCATTCAGTGTTTGGGCCTTGTTCTCTGAAAAGTGCTTTGAAACTATTTTGAGTTGTTTCATTCATCTCTTCCTTCCTCCCTTCTTTCCTTCCTTGCTTCCTTACTTCCATTCATTCATTCATCCATCCATGTTTGTCCACAGGCCTAGGTGGAGCCTTCTATGCTGGAGAACACCTTGTGCAGGGAACAATGCACAGTGCACACGCCCACTCAACGGTGCCTGTTTGGACAGGAGAATTGGACAGGCAGAAACAGGCTCCATCCAAGGGTGTGAGGAAAAACACAGACCCACCCTAGCCATCTAGGGAGCCGTGGCGTAACAGTGAGGATGTAAGGAGATAATCTGAGCTGCAACATAGCTGGGCACTGTAAGCACGTAGATAGAGATAACTACTTCGGACTAAACTACCGACAAAGTTGCAAAACAGCGCATTTCCGATGTGTCCATATACTACACATAACGGCACACATAAAAAACAAACTTCAGAATTTGGCTCCATCTTGAGAGTGCTAAATGATTTAAAAAAACATGGCTCAATGGTGTTTTAAGCCCCCAACTTTCAGGCAGCGCTGCCACTGTCGACTTAAAGGCACCTAATCCTAACCCTAACCTTAACCCATGCCTAACCCCAGCGCCTTCCAGGCAGCGCTGCCCTAAAGACAAAGGTGGGGGCTTACAACACAAAGAAACAAAAATGTGCGTCATATCCTGTAATGGCCCTTTTTGGTTGTTTTGGTTCAGGCCCCAAAAATACACCATTTAGGTAATTTCCCACAAAATGACCTTGCAAATGAAATCTAAGCGGATCTAGTCAAAACTCCTGCACATGGACCAAAATCCTGACATGTCAACACATACGACCATTAGTCTGAATGCCTTGGCACCAGTCTAGATAAGACCTCAAAAGGGAAGCCATTAGAAGCTAAATAATGTTGGGCTGTTGGATTGGTGCCCATCTTCTTCCATATTCAGGCAAGTTGCACTCTAGTGCGCATGGTCTTTCCACTTCCTTAAAGGTGACCTGTCTTCTTAGTCTTAAAACAGAGAGGTACCCCCAACAGAGGTGTGTGTGTGTGTGTGTGTGTGTGTGTGTGTGTGTGTGTGTGTGTGTGTGTGTGTGTGTGTGTGTGTGTGTGTGTGTGAGTGAGTGCAGGTGTGTATGCCACGAGTATGCCACGAGTATGAAACAAGGTGAGAGGCCAATGCAGTGTTGTAAATGTGAATCTTCTGCATCATTAGTCTGTGCCTGCCCAGTGAGGGTAGAGATTTGCGGACTTGTTTGGACAGTCTAGTGGTTAAGTCAAGTCACTGATGATGTGAATAAGGTATGAACTTAATTAGTTGCTTCAGTGTGGAGGAGGCAGTAGGATGATGCATCAGTTGAAAATGTGACTTAAGATGTACTGCCCCATACACACACACACACACACACACACACACACACACACACACACACACACACACACACACACACACACACACACACACACCACACAGTTGTCATAGCAAACAATTTAACCTGGCAACCATGCCCCAATGAGCAAAGTGTGTCTTGGCCGAGTCGAACGGGTGCACACACAGGCACACACACACACACACACACACACACACACTAAGAGATGGGTTTAACAGACATGGGGGTGGACAACATAAAAAGCCATGTTACGTACATCAGGCTACAAGAGGAACCTCTCAGACACACAGAGGAGCTCTGGAATTTAGTGTCAGCAGGAAGTACCAGAGCAGCCTGAAGAGCTCTCACCAGCAAAATGGCTGACAGGGTTTCACTCATGTCACAGCACCTCACGCATCCAGGGGCACTCTTGTAGGTTCTTTTGATTTCAAAACAAGGCAAACACACGCACACGCACACGCACACACAGACACACACACACACACACACACACACAGAAACACACACACACACACACACACACTAACACACACACACAGAAACACACACACACATATTCACACACACAGACATACACACTCACTCACACTGACACACACATGCACAGACACATACAGTAGCTTATCAAGTCACAGTCAATAGGTATTACAGTAGATGTGTGCGCAAGAAGAGAACGTTGAGGCGTCATGAGGTTGCTGTGCCACCCCCTCTCGAGGATACACCAGTACTGATGAAAATGTGCGACTGTGGCACAAGTCATTTTGAATGAAGATAGATAGATAGATAGATACTTTATTGATCCCCAGGGGAAATTCAAGGTCTCAGCAGCATACATACAACACAAACACATTCTTTAACAGCAGAAAGAGTAATTAAAGTATATAATATAAAAACACAACTAAGCAGTAAGGACAGTAGAAGATAAAGAATATACTAAATATACTAAAATACAAATTAAAATACAAATTACAAAAATACAAACACTTAATCTAAATCAATTCTAAAAACAGTATCCACATAGTGGTGATTAATCAATCAGAGGCGCTTGCAATGACTGAGGCAGAGGCTGAGCCTGTGATTCTCTGTGCATAGTAAGGTATGGTAAGGTGCTCTAAGGTGCTCTGTGTGAATGAGTGTCATGGTGGTAGTGCAATGGTGAAAGGTGAAAACACCTGCTGAAAGAATAAATGGAAGTCCAAATATACTATGACATGAAACGAGAACTGTTTCTCCTTCCATAGAAAGTTAATTTGATGTCCTGTCATTAAGGATCGTGAATCCTTATCCAAGAGCCTCTACACTGCCACAGCATGGTAGATGTACAATGGCGGTAAGCAGATCAGAGGGACCGACTGCCATGCATAGGGTGAGTGAGAGAAATCTACGAGGGACTTGGACACCAGAGAGGAAAATACTGGTAGAGCTCAAGAGACGTTTTTTTCCCCCCTGCAGTCGCTGGCTACCCAGCGCTGAGACCGCCACACCCAGCAGGGCTGAGTTTGTTTTACTCGCTTGGCAATGAGTCAGTGATTTACACGTTACACCAGACACACACACACACACACACACACACACACACACACACACACACACACACACACACACACACACACACACACACACACAGACTCTCTCTCTCTCTCTCTCTCTCTCACACACTCACACACACAGACACACACACACACACAGACACACACACACACACACACACACACACACACACACACACACACACACACACACACACACACACACTTTACCAGCTACCCACACATGTAATTTGTGCCCTTGAGTTTCTCCCTGAATGTCAAGTTTAACTAGGAGTATTGGACTATATATTAAAGTCATTAACACGGATGAGTTCAGCTTCTTGTTGGGAAGAAATGAAGGCCATTTTAATGCAGCAGATTCAGTGGATTCATGCCACCATGCAGGAAGTGTTGACCTTAATCAGTCTGCATGCACAGAGGCCAGCATTTCAATCTAGCAAGTGGGTATAGCACGTGCCAAATGCATAAGAGCTTTGAAATGATCAGGGTATGTGCAGTACACAGTTGTGTCCAATCACATGATGCTCTTATGCAGAGTTGTTTGTTTGTTTGTTTGCCTGTTTGTTTGTTTGTTTGTCTGTTTGTTTATTTTCCCACAGCACCTTTAGATCTTTTACAGCACTGTTTGAAAGTCTGTCAGTCTGCTGAAAAACATGGATTTTATCTCGTATCATCAGCAGAGGTACCAGCTCATGAGAAACGTATTACATCTGGATAACTTCATTTAGAGTTCTTTATAAACACAATTAAATGTTTAGTCCGCTATTCTGGTGATTGGTTGATGATATCTGAGTTCAACTGACAATCAAATGATACCACTAACCCCCTGTGCTCTAGAAGTATCGTGTTGATTAGCTCAAATTACATATAGCTCTGCCTGAACCACTTTGTTTCCCATCGACAAAGCCAGGACTGCCTATGAACACCCACAGTGTACACACAGACCAAACTGACTAGCTGATCGTGCCAAAGCTTTTAACAGAACGTTTATTGGATTTGAATTGCGGTCCTGCACCTTTAAATCTGTAAAGCAGCTACTGTGACTACCGCATGAGAGGCACTCACCTTGCAGAAGCATGTGGACATCGTCGATGTCTAGAGGAATAGTCCCTTCTTCCATGGGGGAGTCATCCTCGGGGTTCCTTCCTGATGCCATGGCTCCCTAAAGAGGGATGGGGGGGTGGGGTGTGCACTCAACAGGAGACTCCTATAGCAGCAGCATGGTGGATCTCTGTGAGGAGCAAAGACAGATAGGAGGTCAAACTGAGAGGTCACATTTGAGCACACAACTAGGATCGGCACCAGTACCAAACAGCACACTAACCTTTCAGAGATTCTGTGTGTGTGTGTGTGTGTGTGTGTGTGTGAGTGAGTGAGTAAGTGAGTGAGTGAGTGAGTGAGTGAGTGAGATAGATAGATAGATAGATAGATAGATAGATAGATAGATAGATAGATAGATAGATAGATAGATAGAGAGAGAGAGAGAGATAGAGAGGGAGATAGAAAGAGAAGTATCAATGGCTGTGTCCTGTCTGAATCGTGTCATCTGAGAGCTTTGATTCTCTCTCACTCTCTCCACTGAACACTCCTGCTCTCCCAGGGAAGTCCCCAAGGCCACAGCAAGAAAAGCCCCGCAGCCGTGACGCTATTACCAATATTTAACTAGGATCTGCTCCACTTAGCACAAGGATGGAGAGAATTTAAAGGAAGCCATATTACTTATATCATTACATACACATAGGTTAAACAGTACAGTGCCTATATTGTGCGACAGAAATCATATTCATGCAATGAATGATTCAAACATTACGATTCAAATAACTTTGCATCAAAAGTTTGGACTAAAGTTTGGATATTTTGTTTTAAAGGGACACCAGGCAACGTTTTTGTGTTAATTAATCATCTTCGTAAGTCAGTATATGGTTAAATGACTCATTACGGGGCGAATGAAGGCTCTCTCGCCCGCCCCTACTGCCTGTAGAAAGAATATCCCACTTGCAAGTTCGGTGTATCCTACCCGCCGACCGAAGCAGGATCAGTTTACATCCTGCATACAGCACAGAGGCAGGCTAACGAAACGCTAGCGATTGTTGCAAACGTGTGTATAATGGCAGAGCCGGCGAAGAAGCAGCGAAAACCCTTGACGGAAGATGCAAAGAAAAGGAAAAGAGCTTCAGAACGAGCGAGGGGGAGTTTCATAGAGAAAAAGCATCAAGCTTGCCTGGTGTCCCTTTTAATATTTGGTATGGTTTTCCCAGCAGAAGCCATGTTCACTTACTGTCTTATTCTTGAAGGCATAACAAAGAGGTTTGCTCACTTATTCAGAAAGTAAGTAAGTCTATGTCCCAATAATCATTTTGTATTGGTGTGAGGGGGACCAGGGAGGACAGGGCAAGATTCAGCTCATGCAAGATGACCTCTTTCAAGAGGTTCATCTTCAGCCAAGATGTCTGTCTGATATCTCTGATTTGTAATGATGGAAAAGGTTATCCAGATATGAAATATTTTCTTTCCATTTTTTTCCATCCTGATCAAATCAGTTTCCTTTGCCACATGATGGATGAAAGAGACATTTTCATAGGTCAATATGTGTAATTATTTCCAACATGCACATCATAATTACATTTTTAAAAAGTAATAGATCAACAGCATAGGCAAAACAGCACAACCATCATGAGGGATAAACTCCAACATCCAAACAATCAAAGTGGACACAAGGGCCTATGATGACCAAGCTTCACTCTCACTCTCATTCTCTTTCTCTTTCACATTCTCTTTCTCTCTCTCAAACATGAAGTACTACTCTTAAGACTCACATAGCCTACACATGTGCACACACATACACTAAAAAATGGATAGTTTGACAGGGCTCCTCAAAACATGTGATGGCAGCACATGCAACAAAGGTCTCAGTTCGGTGCATTTGCAGTGTAGCTTAAACACAACTGGAAAAAAATTAATCCTTCATGGAAGGTCTTAATACGGCCATGGTTTAATAGTCTGCACAGGGCATACAGTGTGAGCCATTGCATACAGACTCGAGGGGGTGGGGGGTGAGGAGGTTTGGCTTCAAAGAGGCTTAGAGCATTCTATACAAGAAAGTCCCACCAAGTCCCACCAAGTGGACGCCACAAAGCACAAAGCTGATGTAAGAAGGTGTCTGCATCCTCCTGCATGTGACCGACTGCCGCCCAGCAACAGTGGTATGTAATGTTGTTGTGTGGGGCTTGTACTCCGAAAGCACATTACCCATTACGGTGTGTGTGCAAGTCAATGCACGAGTCTAACCTATGGGTGAGTCACCGACACATGCAAACTAAGCTTATTAATGTGTAATTACTTGTAGCTTATCAGACATATTAGCTTAAATACACAGTCTCTCTCTCTCTCTCTCACACACACACACAAACACACACACACACACAAACGTACACGGACACACAAACACATTCCAATTTACATGTGCAGAGCACGCATGGACCTAATGACTCTCTGGCGTACAGTGAGTAAAGCCAGAGTTGTTTGTGAGGTTGTACTTTCACAGCTGAGAGGAATCCTAGCGATCTAGAGCTTCACTCTCCAGCAAGGTTAACTACTGTAACACGGAGGTGTGCGACCTTCAGCAAAGGTCAAGGTCTGGCACATTCCAGAGTAAGCAAACACTAGAGAGACATAGACACAGACACAGACATACACCCATCCACACACACACACACACACACACACACACACACACACACACACACACACACACACACCTGTTACACGACTGTATTCAGACAGCAGTTACAGAGACGAGGCAAAAGCCCAGGGGGACCCTGGTCAGAACCAAAAAGCACCTGGCGGCCACACCATAGAGTCCAGCACAGACCACTGCTGCCAGCCTGACATCAGAAAGGAAAAAACTTCCTCCACACACACACACACACACACACACACACACGCACACACACACAGGAGCGAGTGGCCTGTCTGGAATCTGGGGTGCCTGAAAATAGGACAAAACGCGATTGATCTATGGCCGAGTGACAGACTGAATTTCCCACAAAGTGATCTGAGGTATAACTGGAGAGTATACTGCCTAGCCTGCTTTAAAAAATCGTACACATCACGGCCTTAAATGCACTACCTCCTCGGCCTCCTCAAAAACACACACGTTGACCTGCCAAGGACCCTTCCAATTAGACAGCCAGAGTCCTCACAGGGAACTCTTAACAGATCTCACAGGCCCTTGTTAAGAATTGTGCAACGGAACGGAGCACGGGTAATATTTCAAGTGTGTCGCCTCTGCGGTCGGTCACGCTCGCTGTGGTTGGAAAGATCACACGCTCTCTCTTTCCAGCACGATGCGCGTGTGTCCCCTTTTTCAGATGACCGTAGCGGTATCAGATGACAGCACTGACTAAGAGCATAAGGGTGGGGGGGGGGTGCTATTATTTATTTTTGGTAGGAAGTTAGTTGCCTATCCTTTGCCGGTTCTTAGAGATAGCTGTAATTTTTTGCAGTGCGTTAAGACAGCTAGATTGTCAGAAATAGTATTGTGGCCAGGTTCAAATGTGTTGGTTCTCCAGAAAGCTCTCCCAATTTACAGTAGTCACTCTCCCAATTTGACGTGAAATAAGATGCTGAATCTGCTACATATTCTTCTTTAGGGTATGTGTGTCATGTAAGGACTGATTTGAATTTGTAGACCACAATACAGGTAGGAGCTGGCCTGCAACAGACATGGCCTTATCATACAGCACAAATACATTACTCCTATGGAAGATCCTTTAAACTAATTATGACTAGTACCAGGGATGGATTACTGCACGGGCCTACCGGGCCCAGGCCCAGGGGCCCTGAAGCCCAAGCCATTGCATGGAGTCACTGCCTCAATAACACATCAGGATGTAGGCTATGAATCTGATTGAATTAAAGTATTGCCCATCCCCAAAATGCACCAGAATACAGAAAATCACATCAAACAACCCCCCCTCCCCACACACACACACACACACACAACAATTAGTGGGGGGCCCTTAATACATCTGGGCCCAGGGGCCCGAAAGTCCATAATCCGTCCATGCTAGTAGCAGTGTTACAATCAAATCAACAGTGGACTTTGGATAAACAGAAGCGCATTGGATAAACAAAGCAGTTTCTAATTAACCTTATAAAAGTGTGATTGAGAGATATATCAATGCACGCACTCTGGCCTTTATGCAGTCATATATGCAGTCAGCTCAGACTCAACGGTTCCCTTTTATAGAGATAAGACGTTTCTGTGACAGTCCTGCCAACCTTGTTCTCATACCTGTAAGGTGTGGTGGTGAGCACAGAATCAGGGTGAGGTCATGATTGATCAGGTGTGTTGGAAAGGAATCAAAACATTTAGTCATCAAAACCACAAAGAGACCTGCAGAAACAAAACACTGATAAGGAGGATAACTGCACAATCCCCATCCACAACTGGACAAACCATAAAAACTATAGATTATATACAGTAGGCCTACTTCTTCAGGAACTATTAGGTATGGCAGTCTTAATAATCTGCGACTAAGTTCTGCTTTATGACTCTCCCACTGGAAGTTTAACGCAGGCCTGAGTAAAATGCAACAACAACAACAACAATAATAATAATAATAATAATAATAATAATAATAATAATAGGCTAATAATAACATATTACAGCATTAAGGTAAGATCCGAGTTTTGAACTTGGAGACTTGGAAATTGTGTGTATACAAAGAATGAGAACATTTCACGTAGTGACACGAACTGCTTGAGGGTGTTGCACTACAATGTGCAACAGAATTACCCTAATATCTTCTACAACGCCAGTGTAGAATGTCACAAGAGAAGGGACAAGGACGCACTGATTATTTAAACGTGACAAACAAAACAGTGAAGGGCAGTTGGGGCAACCAACTAACGTTTTAAATTTAAGTGTACTGCAACCCATTATAAATACGTTTAATAACATAGCCTACAGTAGAATGACACAATGCATACTGCACTGCTACTTATCATCTGAGAGATGCACCTACAGTAGGCGAGCCCACCTTAATCTGCATTGTTTTGACTCGTAAGAAATGCAAGAGAGCAACTTACATGAAGTGGCGATAAAAGATTCTTCAGATTTTCGAAAAGTTCGGTAACTAGATTTTGAGTTCACGAGGTAAGTGGAGAAACAACGGCTTGTAAGTGTGACTCCACTGCATTGACATCAAACTCCACCCTCTACCAACTTCTAGAACGCCCCCTCCGAGCGCATGAGAATTGGAGAGAGCGCAACACAAACCATGCCTGTCGCCAGTATGAATGACATAACTTGAAGAACATTTTTAGAGGACAAGTGCTAATTGCAGTTGTTATCAGAAGGTCACTATAAGTTTGACCTTGTGTTCAGGATTTAATTCTAGGCTACATGGTAAAGTAAGGTACAATCCTGAAAAAAGCCGTCTGTCAATTTGGTGAAGACGCATATTAACCTTGTCATGACTGTGACAGATCTTTTTTTATTTTATTTTTATTTTTTTAGAAAAACAAGTTGAATCAAATTATAATCTTGCATTTGTGTGAAGGAGTGACTATTCTCAACATTACATCCACACAGATTAGCATATCTGTACATTTTCAGAGAGAAATTTGGAACCGAGTTATCTAGTAAATTAGACTAAGGGGACATCAAATTACTGAAGCACAGATAGCTGCACAAGGAAATAAAATAAGGTAAAGGATGGCACCATGCTCTAAAACATCTTTATAGTAGGTATGTGTCTTTAAATAGCTTGCCCTATACCTAAGCGCTCACATATTTTACTACAGTAGGTTAAGGTTACATCTACATGTCAGCATACACACGAGGCACAATGCCATTGAACTTCTTGGGGTGAAATGCACTACGTAACTCGACACAACATTTACAATATGTAAGTTTATTTGTAGGTAACATTCACAGGCTGGTGTAGGCTATTTATCACTAAGGGCAGACGAAAGCAGTGCTGATATTCAAGGGCGCGGGAAGGGGGGTGCTGAGGTTGCTGCAGCACCCCCTGCTGGCAGGAGATAGATTTAAAAAAAATATTATATTTTTTTTTAAATAATAACTAATTCGCTGTCTGACATTATTTATATTTTTGTATGTGAAATGATGAGTCAAATAGCAAAAAAGGGTTCGAATATAGGCTACTAAAAATTAACAGTTATAGAGATCAACGTGTACGTGAGTCAGTTACTGTAAGAACCGTAGCGTGGTTTCATCTATGTGATAGCGATGTGTGTAGGCCTACGGTTGATATAGGCCTACATATTCTATGTGATTTACACGTTCAAAAAAACCATGGATAAGCTGAAAGAAACTTTAATTGTGTTTTACAGGTTTGCAAAAATAATAAATGCATAGCTAGTGAAATCATTTCACTATCCTAGTCGCTAAGATAGAAATTATTAGGACACATACTTGCTGTGGAGACAACACACTTTAGGCTATTCAGAAATTATTGGCGAGATCATTGCACCCTGATTATTAGCCTATATTTAAAGCCTAACATCTCTGGTGTGGTTTTGACAATCAGAAAAGTAATTTTCCTTAGCTATACTGAAATAGGCTAACGATGTCAAGTGTGCTTCTGTGGGGGTTAGGGTGGGCGCAGTGGACTCAGAGTGCTGTCGCGGAACATTAGAATTTGTGGCTGCCCAGGACTTTTCTAAAACGTCTCGCTATCACCCGCACACCGCACTAAAATGACGTATTTAGCAGTCAAAATCCTAAACATGTCCAGGGGAGGGGGGGGGGGGGGGGGGAAATCGTCGGACATCCATTATTTTTGTTATTCAGCACCCCTGGTCAAAAATAGGTTCCCGCGCGCCTGCTGATATTCATAAAATGTTTATTGTTCAACTATAACTAAATCGGTAAACATGTTTTTCTCAGTCGCTTTGGTGCTTTTCTCACATCACTATTAACATTTGCACAGCAGTTAGTGCATTTCTCAAAACAATTAGTGCAAACTGCAAAACCAGTGGATAACCTGCAAAAGCATGTCACTTGCACAAAATGGATAGTCCATTCCTCAAAGTATTTATATCAATGAAACTGCCAGTGTCATCAAAATGAGAAGTCTTGACACCATCGTTTATGAACAAGATAGTCAAAATGGCTTTGTCATGTTTTCATTAGGCCTACGACAGTTTATGCTCTCAGTGTTTTCACATGCCAAAAAAATGTCAGAACTCGATGACACTAGCTGAAAATGCTCAAGACAGCACTATACAGTACTTGTACAGCCATTTGAAAACTACAGTAATGTTACAAATTGCTGTAGTTAGGGGAGTAAGTGAGTACAAGACACTGAATATGTACGTTTCACAGTTTTACTGTATAGGCTCTTTGCAATTCTACAGCATTGTGACATAATTTGATAACTAGTGCACCAATTTTGTATGTAATGACTCAAGCAATGAAATGAAGACTAATCGTTTTATTGGGAATGACTATTCAGCATCCATAAGTATAGTTAATTTTGACTGACATGACAAAGAAACTGATACATGTTCAAAAGCATTTGCAATTTGTTCAGAGGAAGGAGAAATTGCTACTATTATGTGCACACATGACTAAATGTTGTGGAGGTTGAACTAATAGTTATTATAATTTTCATTCTGATCTGAGAAAAGCACCAAAGCGACTGAGGAAAAACTGTAAATGGAGATGGATCTGTGTCCATTTAATCCCAAACTGTGAGGTCCTGCTCCGGGTCGAGAGGTGGCGATGTCGACCAACGGAGGGAGAACACAGAGGAGCAGCCGTGGGATAGGATAATCTTGGGGAAAGCGCTCCCTATTGGCGAAAAAAAGTTTAGGACTTCCGTCATGTCACGCATACTTTCAACTCGTTCATAAGACAAGTACAAATACAAATACAAGGTAAAGTACAGATTTTAGCGACTAATAGTAACAGGCAGGTAGCCTCTGCAATCTGTGGAGAGCATAAGTGGTAAGCAGGCTATAGTGCCCATGCAATTGGTCTGTCTAGTGTGTTTCTTGCAGTCCACTGTTTCTGTTCCGTCGGTTGCATTTGCATTCGCTTGTCATTCTTCTGCAACCACTAAAGTTCGCCAAAAGCCGTCAGATGCAGCGCACACAATTATTGAGTTGATGTTTGTGGTTGTTAGGGCTTCTCAGGCAGATTACAGATAGAGCTGCATGATATTCCATACCATCGGCATATTACGCATACGGAGATCATTAATTGTAGATCCATCATCAATGTTTTTGCAGCCAGAGAATGGACTTGCCACGTCTTCCACCTCATGATGGATCTGTGTTGTCTGTCGTGGACATGCACACGGGAGGAGAGCCGCTGCGCATCATCACGGGTGGATATCCCAAGATTGAGGGCGAGACGGTGTTGTCCAAACGACGCTTTGTGCGAGAACAACTGGACCACCTGAGAAAAGTGCTGATGTTCGAGCCCCGTGGTCACTATGATATGTACGGTGCCCTGCTGGTTCAAAGTGAGATACCTGAAGCAGATCTGGGGGTTCTCTTTATGCACAACGAAGGGTATAGCACTATGTGCGGGCACGCAGTCATTGCGCTTGGCCGATTCGCGGTGGATTACGCTCTCGTGAAAACTCCCAGTGCTCCGGAAACCCAGGTGAACATCCACTGTCCGTGCGGCCTGGTGAAGGCCTTCGTGGAGTATTCCGACGGCAAGACTGGAGCAGTGAGGTTTCACAGCGTCCCAGCTTTTGCTTTTGCAACGGGTAAAGAAATGAGATATCTCAAATGGGGAATTTGAAATATGGAATATAGGCCTACATAAATCATTAGCTTATTTGTTGACATGTTAGACACAAGACCATTAATGTGAAAAGAAACTGGCCCTTAATGAAAAAGACAGACTGCATGTTCCTGTGTTATGATTACAGACGTGAAGGTCACTGTACCTGGACACGGTGAAGTCACAGTGGACATAAGCTATGGAGGGGCTTTTTATGCTTTTGTCAGCGCTGAAAGGTTTGGACTTGATGTCAATACATCAAGGACAAGGGACCTAGTGGATGCAGCCACTGCAGTGACCAATGCTGTCAAAACTCAGGTAAAAGAGATTACAAGACACCTATTTTGGATTTTGAGTATAAAATGCTACATGATATGAAAATGTGAACATTCTTCTGTCCAGGTGAAGTTAAGGCATCCAGTGCATGAGGATCTGTCCTTCCTGTACGGGACCATCCTCACCGATGGCAAAGACAGCTTCTCCGATGAGCCAACAGCCAACATGTGTGTGTTCGCTGATGCACAGGTTGGTGATGGTGAATCCATCAAGTATTCAACTTACTTGGAGGCATGTCCAGGGGGGTATTCCAAGTACGTGGTTTAGAGACAAACCTGGGTAAGTTAACTCCGAGTAAGTAAACCTCCTACAACAAGAGTCCTATGGCATTGCTTTGTTAGGAGAATGAAGCCATACAGCTCTTCTATTAGGAGGTTTACCCCTTACTCTGAGTTAACTTACCCAGGTTTGACACTAAACCACGTACTTGGAATACCCCCCTGATCATTTAGATAAGACATGAAGACCACAGTTCTGTATAAGAGTCACATTTATGCTGTGCAAAAACAGACACCAAAATCCACAAGACTAAATTCCAGCAGGGATTAGGTCCAAAGCTTCATTCTAGATTGAATCAATCAACTACTGAGATGACGATAGCCAAGGCCTCCTCGGTCTCTGACAATGTATCCAACCGTCTCCTCTGACATTTTGACGGAACCCAGGTTGACCGGAGTCCTACGGGGTCTGGAGTGACGGCTCGTATTGCTCTTCAGTTCCACAAAGGCTTGGTCCAGCTCAACCAGAGCAGGACCTTCAAGAGTGGGGCGACAGGATCCATCTTCACTGGCAAAGCAGTCCAGGTACCATCGAAACCCAATGTTCAGTTGTACACAGAACAAGGTGTTGCATTTCTCATATCAGAAGGCCTCCCATAATGACTAGATCTCTCTCTATCTCACATGGTTATCCTTGTTCCTAAGCAAACAACTCTACCCTCTAATATAATCAGAGATCACACCTTCTTATAATCTCTGATGAGAATTATCTGATCGATCGTTAGTTGTATTGTTGGAGTAATTTTTTATAATAAACAGTTACTACAAACTATTAGTCAAGTCAAGTCAAGTCAAGTCAAGTTTATTTATATAGCACATTTCATACACAGAGGTCATTCAATGTGCTTTACATAAACAAAACCAAACAATAATAACAAATAAAAGCATAGAAGGGCAATATAGTCAAAGAATAGTTAAAAGGTAAAATAATAAAAACAAAAACATAAGACACATGGTAAAATCATTTAAAAATAAAGAATAATTAGTAAGCAAAAACAAAGGCAAAGTAGTAAAAAAAAAAGTAATAAAAGACAAAGTAGAATAATTATCAAGGCAGATTCAGAATTTGTAACTCGGCACAGTTAGCAGAAAGCATCTGAGAACAGTTTGGTCTTAAGTCTAGATTTAAAACTGGCTACAGTTGGGGCCTTTTTGATGTCATCCGAAAGTTGGTTCCACAGCTGAGCCGCATAGCAGCTAAAAGCTGCTTCACCATGTTTAGTTCTAACTGTAGGTTTTACGAGCAGGTTTTTCACCTGGGACCTGAGAGGACGAGAAGGTGTGTACTGCTGAAGCATGTCTGACAAGTATTTAGGTCCTGCTCCATTTACTGATTTATAAACAAGCAATAGTGCTTTAAAGTCAATTCTGTGACTTACTGGAAGCCAGTGCAAGGACTTAAGAATTGGAGTAATGTGGTCAGTTCTTTTAGTTTTTGTTAAAATCCTAGCTGCTTCATTTTGTATCACCTGAAGCTGTTTAATAGTCTTTTTAGGAAGGCCTGTGAACAGTCCATTGCAGTAATCAACCCTGCTGGAGATAAATGCATGAATGAGTTTTTCTAAGTCATGTTTTGACTTAGAACACTCCATAGAGAACTACCTACTGTATGTTTCTGGGTTTGTTTTCACAAACATTTGAAATTAATATCATGCTAATGAAAAACTGTTTGAAAATGTTCACAAATGTTTGCCATGTAGAACTGGATGCCTGGTCTGGAACATATCTGCCATATCAGATCTGGGTCAGATCCATTCTGGAGGAACACAAACATATACCCTGACATATAATGTACAACTCCTTCATTCCAGACAGCAGAACAACATTGTGTTGTGAAGTGCTATTAATCTAGATTACCGTAGTTTGGTTAAATTTGTAGATTTTTTTCAGACTCTTAGAGCAATAATTGCTATTAAACAATTTATAATAACCAATTATACCTTATTATTATATGCATTGTACATTGCTACACATTGTAAACTATTGTAGGAATACTTGTGTTGCTTTTATTAATAGATACCAGTCTTACTCCTCTTCATGTCATGTCATCCTAGGAAACCACATGTGGGGACTTCAAGGCTGTGGTGGTTGAGGTCGGAGGTCGCGCACACTACACTGGTGTGGCAAGCTTCGTGCAGGAGAGTGACGATGACCTAAGCCAAGGATTCCTTCTCAGATGAGCCGCCATTTCAGACACAGCCACATGGAGCATTGAGTGTCTCTTATGAAATAGATGAGGAGGTGAAATTCATATCAATCAATCATCAGACAGTTACTCAATCTTTGGTGATTTCATCTAAAAGTCTGAAAAAAATCTACAAATTTAACCAAACTACGGTAATCTAGATTAATAGCACTTCACAACACAATGTTGTTCTGCTGTCTGGAATGAAGGAGTTGTACATTATATGTCAGGGTATATGTTTGTGTTCCTCCAGAATGGATCTGACCCAGATCTGATATGGCAGATATGTTCCAGACCAGGCATCCAGTTCTACATGGCAAACATTTGTGAACATTTTCAAACAGTTTTTCATTAACATGATATTAATTTCAAACGTTTGTGAAAACAAACCCAGAAACATACAGTAGGTAGTTCTCTATGGAGTGTTCTCACCTGGACGTTGAACTATGGGTCACTGTTTAAACAAAACAGTTGGTACATTTTACACAGCATATACAGTACCACTTTAAAAATAAACAAAAATAAATATGTTCACCTCTGTTTACCTCAGGGGTGCCTCTGTTCCGGTGCTCTGTAAGCCTAGTCTGTTGACATGATGGTCCAAAACACAGGGCCTATAAATCTAATAAAATTGTATACTTTACAAAGGATATGTGAATGTAGGTGAAATTCACATTTGCCTGCTTTGTAATAATGAACATTGGCTGAATCGTATAATTAACATTGGCTTAATCCCGATCTCATACCTACGGTCTAAGCCTTATACCCTGAAAGACTTAACTGACATCCGTCATACATGCAAGTGATCAAGTTTGCGAGGCTGTAAGGGTTCAAAATGCAATTAACAGGCATGGGAGACGCACCTGTGACCTATCATTAAATTGACAACAACAAAAATGTGTTGCAGACATGTTTTCGTTTTATGGCAGTTGTTTACTGATGTTTTTTCAGGCTTCAAGCCTACATTTGGGTAACCCTTTGTTTCACATCATAACGCTATGAATTGTTGGTAATTCCTTTGAGTAAAATCTGCATAGATGCTGACTTATGGAAAGGGCACAGAAAGGGTGTGAGCGAGCCCTCATGCACTTCAAAATTTCGCAGTGGGACAGCCCTAAGCCCCAAGAAGTTTGCGGGAACGCGCATCTAAGTATGTGAGTCTGTGAGGGGAGAGATTGGGCTTCAGCCATTGATGAAAACAACCAAAGCAGTCCAGTGAGTCACCTGGAAACCACTGCACTGTAACTAAACTGCCAGTAGAGGGCAGCGTTTCATGTGTACTTGGGGTCATTGCTTTCATGTTCATGTCAAACAGTTCATAGAGGTCATTGTCCTCCTCAACAACAAAACACCAAAACATTCATAGAGTTTTCTGCAATTTATTTGTGTCAGAACCATTTTATCATGGAAGGCCATTTTAAATTACAAAAGTCCAATGGAGATTCTCTCACATTGTTAAAGAAACCTTTTTTTTACACAATTAATCTAGATGGAGGAGAGAGAGGACCAGGGGGCAACCATGGTATGAGAGAACTGATGGAGGAGTATTGCACTGATTTGGTTAACATACTTATTCTGTATTTTAAATAACTTTACATTTTGCAGTTATTTTTCCTTTTTGTATGTGACAGACTCCGGCAATACTGAAAGCATAGAGTCCTTTACACTAGGACCCACTTTGGCCATCATGCCCAGCAAAACACAACCATCATCAAAATTAGGTCCAGTAACGTAGGAACTCTCAGAGCCTCCATGGATGTCCACATGGGTCATACACAACTCTTACATGTCCATTCTACAGTAAACCAGAGCCTTAGTTGACATTAACATTAGTACTAAAACAAACAAAAATCAATATATAAAAGGTTCATTTTTTGCAAAGTCAATCCCATATCTGGGCACTTCTATAGTTTTTTTTCCTTTTATCAGTTTACATTTGTAACTAGCCTATGTAGAAAAAAAATGGTTGATGCATAAAGTGTGCCATTGCTATTTCCAATCCTTGTAGTAATATGTATTCATTATTCTTTAGAGGACCTAAACTAATCGAACCATTGTATGGAAAGGTTCTGGCGTTAGCTCCGTCCCTCGAGGTACAGACAGGAAAACCACTTCCTAAAGTCATGGTCCATGAACATCTGTGTGTGTGAGTGAGTGGGTGTGTGTGTGTGTTTGTGTATGCACACGTCTCCTGTTAAGTGTTCTGGTCAAATCGAATTTGACCGCATTATCTTCAGGCCAGAAAACCAGCAGCCCTTCTTGGTGCGCCAGCACGGTAATAATCAATCTTAATCTTCTCAAAGGAAGACCTGCATCAAATAAAAACGGTGAGTTTCTCTGGGGGGGCCATCTTGTAAACAGATGGCCTTACCGCTTCCTTGATTTTTTTTTTTTTTAACCCTGCCAAAAAGTCACAGAAGGGTGAAGTCGGACACAGTTCTGACTCAACCTCAAGAGAATATGTTTGTGTATATATTTATATTCTCTGTGTACTCTGTCGCCAGGCACTGACACAAAGCACTCCCTGTTTTCAGTGGAAATCCTGAATCCTGTCCATAAGGAGTGACACATTTATGTGTGCTTTTCATGGCCTCCACCAGGTGGCAGCACTGTCCAAATAAACAGAGCAGGTTGGAGTGGTGAAGAAGCTGAAGGGAAGAGTGTGGGTTTGGGGTAGGAGAGGGCCCAGGGGGCTGTGGTGGTGGTGGTGGTTGAATTCTGGGTGCAGTTTTGATGGCGTTTAGAAGTTGAGTTTGGTGACCGGGCGCTCACGGGCCGTCTCTGAGGACTGGCTGTTGATCCGCCGGCGGTTGCGCTTCATCTTGGATAGGTCCTTGTCGAAGACCTCGCCCGAGCGCAGAGCCGACACCAGGTCGTCGAATTCGCCGCCACCATCATCGCCGCTCTCCTTAGCCTTCCGCGCCTTACGTTCCTTGTCCCGCTGTTCCTTCATCTTAGGAAAATGAAAAGAAAGAAAAAAAAGTTTATTGAACACACTTCGTTATGCTGACAATAACAAGAATAACGTTGCTTTGCACATAGTTCATTCAGTCAGAAGAATGCCTTGATGTTCAGTTGAAAAAATCGAACATCCTGTTTGTTATTTGCTTTAATAGCGTTGCAAATGACTGTCCTCATTTTGTTCCTTTCGTGACACTGGGTAGAATATCCTCACGTTTTGCATAACAAGGTCTGCCTGCAAACTATTTACTCTCGAAATGATAGACTAGAGGTTTCAAAAAACAGCTTAAGGCCTTTTGTTTTAATTAGTCTCAACCGACGCGGCCGAGTGATCGTGTAATGGCCGTTTTGGCTCGGTGAGTCTTTTGCATGTGGCTCTCACATGCCCCTTTTGGACTGGGCATGGGATGCGAGCTGTGCCAGGCTACGGATGGCATTAGAGGTTTGGAACATGCCCACCTGGCAGCGTTGCTCTAAGTCAACAATCCAGCTTCACTGTTTAAACACGTCTGCCGCCTGCACAGAGGCTTAGAAACAGGGCGTGAGTGGAGTCAATGCCAGAGGCCAGGGTTACCTGCGGTTGTAGTAGTGTCAGTGGGAGAGTGATGTGCTAACAACTCTTTACATTACGTGCATGGGTGCCAAGATAACAGAGTCTGTGTGTATGCATGTACTTTTGTAAACTGGGCAATTCTCTTTGTGTGTGTGTGTGTGTGTGTGTGTGTGTGTGTGTGTGTGTGTATCTTTTCATAAAGAGGGCTCTGTATGTGTGAGGGCATGAATGTATTTGTGTTAGTGGCTGTGGGTCTGTATAGTGTGTGTGTACGGTGTAGAAATATGTAACAGTACAATGCTACAAGTGGCCTCTGATCAAAGCCTCTACTAAAAGCTAAATGACTGAATGCAAACTAACAGGTACCTGAGCCTCTACTAGAGGCTAAATGACTGAATGCAAACTCTAACCGGTACCTGAGCCTCTACTAGAAGCTAAATGACTGAATGCAAACTCTAACAGGTACCTGAGCCTCTACTAGAAGCTAAATGACTGAATGCAAACTCTAACAGGTACCTGAGCCTCTACTAGAAGCTAAATGACTGAATGCAAACTCTAACAGGTACCTGAGCCTCTACTAGAAGCTAAATGACTGAATGCAAACTCTAACAGGCACCTGAGCCTCTACTAGAAGCTAAATGACTGAATGCAAACTCTAACAGGTACCTGAGCCTCTACTAGAAGCTAAATGACTGAATGCAAACTCTAACAGGTACCTGAGCCTCTACTAGAAGCTAAATGACTGAATGCAAACTCTAACAGGCACCTGAGCCTCTACTAGAAGCTAAATGACTGAATGCAAACTCTAACAGGTACCTGAGCCTCTACTAGAAGCTAAATGACTGAATGCAAACTCTAACAGGTACCTGAGCCTCTACTAGAAGCTAAATGACTGAATGCAAACTCTAACAGGTACCTGAGCCTCTACTAGAAGCTAAATGACTGAATGCAAACTCTAACAGGTACCTGAGCCTCTACTAGAAGCTAAATGACTGAATGCAAACTCTAACAGGTACCTGAGCCTCTACTAGAAGCTAAATGACTGAATGCAAACTCTAACAGGTACCTGAGCCTCCATGCGTGACCTGCGCTCCTCCTCTTCTTTGCGGCGCCGCATGTTCTCGTTCTCCTGCCGCGCCTCGCCAAAGGCCTGCAGGAACTGGTCGAAGATGCCGAAGAACTCATCTGGCTGCATTTTGCCGTCCTCTTCGCCAAAATGCTTCACCGCACGCACATACTGAGGAAAGACAAAGACAAAAGGAGAAGAAGAGAGCAGGTCTGAAAAGGACTGTGAAGATACGTTAGATCTTATTCACACAGTTGGGTTTCCACAGGAAGCATCCTACTTTTCCATTCTTCTTCTGTGTGCATTGTTTGTGACGACAAACTTTGCTGAAGTGTGGAAATGTAAAACATTTCCGCTAATGGCATTTTATAGTCTCTGGACTCCTGAGTGCTACCTGGTGTCACATTTAATGGGCCAAAGTACAGGATGTCTAATAGGGATACACAGCTACTGTAAACAACAAACAAACAAACACGCAGCAAAACACTATATATGGTAGGCTCAATAAAACAAGCATAGTGTTTTAAAGACAAGAGGGTGCTAGTTAACGCAGGTAGAGAGCGTCAGAAACGGATCTAGATGAAAAGGGGAGAGGGGGAGACTAGGCACGTCCCGCCACCGCCGGGAGCTGGTGTAGATTAACCTTGTCACGCACGGACAAACCTCGGGCGCCGGTAGCTAGTCCACGGGTGTCCTCGTTAAGCCACGTTTCACTGGCAACTGATTACAGCCCAAACATGGGGGTAGGAGCAAAGGGGGGAGAGGGGGGGGGGTACATGAGGGGCAGAGGGGATTCAGCAAGGCACCATCTCAGCCTCGTGCCGCCTCACGGTAGGGGTTGGGGAGGGGGGTTGTCGGAGGCCTGGCTGTCCCATGATGCCTTTGATGTGCGTTTATCACTGCCATATGGAGTGCACTCACAGCATGGGCCGCGCTCGACTCAGCCAAGGAGGCACTTTTTCCTTCTCTACTTCCCCTCGTTTCTCTCTCTCTCTCCGTCTCCCTGTCTGTCTGTCTCTCCATCACTCTCCGTGGTACTAAGGGAAGCGGGGCCTGGTTCAGACAGCACTAATGGGCCGTGAAGAGCATGACCTTCAGTTGGAATCGCAGCCTTGTCTGGGCGCAGGTTCAACTGTATTGTATGAGCACTGTAAATATGCTCATAAAGACTTCGCTCATGCTCGTAGTTATGTTTCAGTCCATCGAACTCCTATAAGACTGTCAAAAGACCCAGGAAATTAACGATGACCATAGATCAAAGCTCTGCCAGGTAAGCAGTTCAGTCACAATCACTTGGAAACTACAACTGGAACTAGTTTATAACCTATGACGATCTTTCCACTGAAAACACAGTGGACTCCAAACTCTGATAAGGTATGAGCTCTATGCTGGTCACTATGTAGTCATCCTTTGTGGTTATAGTAGCTAATAAACTGTTCTCAGAGTATTTGCAGATAGTATAATGTAGTTACACAAGTGTAGTAAAAGTTACTTTTTAGTTGTTTAGTTAAAAGTTACTTTTTAGTATACAATGCAGTTCTCTATGCACCCATACTTATCAGGAAAAGTTAGTGATTTCTAGTAATAATAATTAGTACAGTGTAATTGGAACAGTAGTTACACTAAATAGTTCCCTATGATCACAGCACGGTAGAATACTATGTAGTTGATAGTTGATAGTTTAGTGGTAGTGGTGAGACTGTGGTTGTACGCAGTTTTCCCCTTTTTCTTTGCCCCAGAGTCTTGCCTCTTTGGGGCCTCTGGGGTCCAATAAAAACGGCAAGGTCGCCCTCTTTCGGAAGCACACGCGGTGAAGGTCAAGGGTCAAGCTTCTGCACCCAGCACGCGGTGGCACAGGGCAACAGCCGCGGGCTGTTTCAACAGCTGGGGCCTTCAAGGAAAACAGAGGTGCGCGTGCTGTGCTGTTCCCTTCACTCAACACCTCAGCGTGCCTGGTCTTAGACACGTCCTCCACGTCCACACAGGACTTACCAGGTCTCTGGCCTCGTGGAGAGAGTCCTCCACGTCGGAGAAACTGAAGCTGGCCACGGTGATGAACTGGCTGACCACGGACACAAACTTGTCCCCGTACTCCTGAGGGCGCTTCCTCTGGAACTCCAGCTCCTGAAGGGGAACCATGCAGAGGATGAGGAAAAGACACTGGGCCTTCATTCAAATGGCAGGCAAAGGGCAGAGTCTAACTGAAGCTTGCTTAACATAACATAACCTATGCAAAATCTATTTCCTGATTTAATACCATGAGAAAGATCCTAAGCACAAACAGCGGTGGGTCAGCTAAAAGCAGTCTCAAGACACATTATGCCGTAAGTTTATGCACAGGGACTTTGCTCATAGACTGACTTTGCCCAGCATTTAAATTAGGGCCAATTGTGTGCGTATGTGAAAGAGAGAAAGTCTTTGCTATCTGTTTAATACTGTGCCATTACCCTGTAATAATAATGTAATTACACGGAATGTATTATTCTGTTGTTGTAAACACTAGCTTGGGCAACACTATAAAAACAGCTATGCCAATAAAGATGCTTTGAATTACAGAACCACAGGAAGTGCAGAGTTGGATGTCACTTTGTAATTTCAAGTAGGTGACAAACTGACTATCCAAAGGCAGCTGGAGATGAAGGATAAAGACTCCCATTGAGAGAGGAGACCGAGACGAACGGAGTGAGAGAGGTGTGGGTGGGGGGGTTCCTCAAGGTCACAGTGAGAAGGAACAAACACAGTGGTGAGAACTCACATTTTCCACACTCTTCAAGCCGCTGCGCAGGTTATTGATCTCCTTCTCTAGTTCAGTCATGCTGAAAGAGAAGGAAATGAAAGAAAAGTCAGCTAGTGTTCTAATGGGTAGAAGACGTAGAGATGCATTCTGTTGCCCTGAACACTCTAAAACAGGGGTTCTCAAACTTTTGTACGTTTTTTTGATGTAACATATCAGCAGATCAATTGGGCAAATACTGATACTGTAGCATTTTTCGCCATATAAGACAATTTCATATTTTGTAGCAAACTTTGTCAGGGACCCCCTGACCATGTGCTGCGGACCCCTGGGGGTCCCCGGACCCCACTTTGAGAACCAATGCTCTAAAGGACACTGGCATTATTTCTGAGCCTACCCAACTGCAGAAAAAAAAAAACAAGAATTTGGTCCGATGTTATCTAACCCCTTGACCCCATTGACTAACAGAGTCACAGTGGTAGTGAAAATAGACGCCAACTCAACCTGAACTTCAACCTGGTGCCATGACCCGTGACTATTCACCAGCTTACAGAGACAGAAACAGGCGCTGTTGCAGACTGTGGTTTGCATGACAGCAGAGCTGTCTGTTTTTTTCTCTCTCTCTCTCTCTCTCTCTGTGCGCGTTTGTGTGTGCTTGTATAAGAGACTGAAATTGAGGCCGCTGCGCTCAATCAGTGCCTCTCTCATTGATGTGCCAGCACAATCAGGGCATTGTCCATCATCAAAGAGATTCACACACACACACACACACAGCCCTGTGGCATACGCACGTACTGTGAATTCTGATAGCGCCCCCGTAAACAACAGAGACGTCCATCACTCACATGTGAAGACAATGGCTGAGGCTGTTGTTCCTGAGGTAAGTTGATACCCTGAGCAACACCTTAGTCTACAACAAAGTCCCAGAATCCCCCTAGTCTGTGGCCTGCCCCTCTAGAATGGGTTCAAGACTGAGTCAAACGCATGAGTGTGATGAAGTCTGGGTGATGCAGTAGGTTTACGCTCACATGTATTCATTTACCAGATGTTTTTATGGTGCAGATTTTATCATGGATTTAATCACTCTGCATCTTTTATTGACACATTTGGCAAAAAAGGCACCATGTTTGGCAGGAGACAGTTAGCTTTTATGTCACTTTAATTTGGTTGGAGTGTTCCAAAAGTTAAGTTGTGGTACTGAGACAGCTGAGATGGATAATGGTAATGCCTCTACCAACAACAAAAGCTCACTTCTCTTCTCATCAGGAGTGTGATCAATTGAAAGTCTGTGTGACGTACAATATTTTACAGCCAAATGTAATCAAAATGTCACAGCCACCATCTTTAACAGAGGCTGGTTAACATTTAACATTGCCCTTTAGTTTGTACTGAAGAGCTATGGAGCCACATGCTGAACTTGTGCAAGTGAGACAGGTGAGATGGATAATGGCTACGCGCTGGATAAAAGAGAGGACATAAAAGGAGTCCCATCACATAGATCTGGGAGATACGTCTGTTTTTTTGTCTTTCATCTGTTGCTGCTCTGAATACTTAATGGGCCCCAAGATGAGACTTGGCCTTAAAGCAGGACTGTGTGTGTGTGTGTGTTTGTGTGTGTGTATGTGTGTGTGTGTGTGTGTGTGGTTTGGCTGTCGTCTCTGGTTTCAAAATCTGGCTGGCGTCGAGATGAGTCCAAACAGACACATGCTGTCTCAGGAATTTGTGTATCTGAATCAATACAACTCTGTGTCAACGCAGAGGGCCCATTGAGCTGAGAGAGGGGTCTGGACCTTCTCCGCCTGTCCAGCACATCTGCTTCACAATACGACCTGCCCTCACCAGAGCTTCCCCTGTGTCTATAAGTGAGTCCTACCGGCCCACGTTAAGAGCTTTGAGTTGCTGTTGTGTAATATACACCTCAGCTAGCGTATACCTCAGGAGGTGCACTGTTCTTTGTCTCATCCCAGAGAATGAAGACAATCTCCGTGTGTTAACTTCCTGTAAGCCCTGTTAGGACCGCACACAGACTGTCAGACTGTTTTTCCTCTTATTTTACATTTACTATACACTTCCCAGTGTCCTGCTGCCCGTTCAAGAGATGAGACACTGATGAAATCCATCTGAAGAAACATCTGACTTCATTAGAAGTTATGTCCTAGTTCCAAAGCACATTGACACAAACACTACGTGGGGGTGGGGGTGGGGGGGGTTGCTGGAGTTCAGTGTTGTTGTGCTTGTTTTTCGCTCATCTTTAAGTGCAGATGACCCGCGTTGACCTCTAGGCTTGATGCACAGGATGGAGAGTACTGAGGACTTGTTTCCTAAAGCCATTCAGCTCAAGGAGGCCACAAGGACTCATAAATCCCCAGGCTGGTGAGATGGGGAGCACACTAGAGCGGGGCAGGGGGGGTTGGGGGGGGGGGGGGGAGATCTCTGTGCCACCTACTTCACTTTCGCTGCTTCCGGGACATTCAGCAGATCCTCAGGGATGTGCATGACTTTGGGGTACTTCTTCTCCAAGATGGTGATCAGGTAATGGAGGAGAGTGACATTTCTGCAAATGAACAAATGCAATCAGGATAAGTGGATTTCTGCCAACTCATCTAGTTTAAAATGTATTACTGATTTAGGTCAGGTTGTGTGTGTGTGTGTGTGTGTGTGTGTGTGTGTGTGTGTGTGTGAATTCTGAAAAATCACGTGTCCCTTCTCTCAAACCTATTTATTACACATGTACATTATTAAACATAGTATCATTGCTTCTTTACCCTTTAAGTTTACCACAGTAACACAAATGCACAAGATTACATGCATGCATCATGTCCACTAACTGCAACCAACTCGAACTGCTAAATCTGCTCTGAAATCTGTTTTACTCTTACTTGTCGATACTAGACTTGGTGTCAGCGATCTTGTTGAGCGAAGACACTTTGAAGCCGTAGGCGTTGCCCCTCTGGCCTTTGTTCATGTAGTTTCCGAAGGCCAAGACCACCTCCAGCAGCTGCTTCAGGTTCCGGCTGTGCAGCACCTCTTTGGAGGCCTTGGACAGTGCTGGGGACAAGCATTGGACACTGATTAACCTCACAGAGCAATGCCACTTGTCATATCATATACATATACAGATATGGAAAGTGAAAATATTGAATGTTCTATAAAGTAGTGTGCAATACATATGCTTATACCTTAATGGCATTAATGTAATGTATTGTGATCTGTGATTCTGGACTTTTTTGAGCTTTTGATATCACACTTAGAACATATAATTATATCGTACATATAAACTAAAAAATTAATGACTGTGATAAACTTATGTGTAATACATATATATTTTAGAAAAACAACTTCTTGTTTTTGATTACAGTATAGAATGGCGTTTAGTTGTCATTTTTGCTTTGAGATGTTAACACTGACCTTCAACTTTGGGTTTGATCTCGGCGATCCTCTCGGCAAATTTCTTCTTGAAGTACAGTGACTGAAGTCTCTGTTGGTAGTGGTTTATTCTGCGAGGGAGACATGCAAGAGAGGACCGAAAGAAGATGAAGACAAAAGAGTTGCGAGACATGTATATATTTACATTACACATTATGCTTACACTTATTCATTTGGCTGATGCTTTTACCCAAAGCAAATTACATATGTCAGTTATTACAAGGGCCAGTCACCCCAGAGCAACTAAAGGTTAAGTGCCTTCCTCGAGGGCACAACGTGGTGTACTAGCTTAGCAGAAGCTTTTATGAAAAGCAACTTCCAGTGAAAAAATATGTGAATTTCGAGCCCATGACTTAAGTAATGTGGCCATTTTGTTCTGCCAGTTAAACTACATTTACATCAGGAACATGCAGCTACAAAAACACTGGGGTGCGTTTCCCAAAACCATAGTTGCTAACTAAGTTAGAAGCTTTGTTGGTTGCAATGCAATTTCCCATTGTCAACCAACTAAGTTGCTAACAGGTTAGCAACTATGGCTTTGGGAAACGCACCCCTGATCGACAGAAGCTACATGTGAGGAGTCTCAAACGGACCACAACACTGCCCCAGCTCTCGCTGCAGCCCATGTGTGCAGACGACGCAGCCACAGTAAGAGGGAAGGTGGGTCTTCTCCCCCCCCGAGCCAGGGTAGGTATGACAAGACCGATTATTTGAAGGGAAAAGAAAACAAACGGAGCTCGACACTCAGCTACTGGGTTCATACCCTGTTATGGGGTGGGGTGAGAGGGAGGGAGGCTGGAGGGAGTGTGCTGTGGGTGTTTGTAACATTTCATCATGCCAGGAGAGGCTTGGGCCCCGAAACATTATGAAGGTAGTAAATAATTCAAACATTTTGGGAGCAAGATCCTGACTAAGACTGCTGACTATGTCTTCATGACTATGACTTTCTGTGTCCATCTACAGTAGATGTCCAAAAAGACGGTACTTTGATGAAGTAGAGGACAGTTTCTGAGAGGAAGTTGACCTTCTCCAATCATGCCGACCCCCCGCCCCCCACTCAGGAAAAGCAAATAAATCTATGACTGAACAACAGTGCTTCAGAATTGATCAAAAACAAGCTGAAGAGATAGAATGAGATAATAATAAATAAACCTTAAGAGGGAACCATTTCCAAGACACCTGTGAGCATTCACTTTCAGTTTTGCTGACTGAAAACTGAGTGCTCTGTTGATTCAGGTCTTCGCATTCGGAGCTTCAGCAAATATTGATACGGCCTCGAGTCTCCGTGGAGACCAGATAAACATGTTTGGGAGGATTTGACGCAATCTCTTTCCACCCCCTTAAGCTGAAGTCGGCGGGGGGAATGCAATCCTCAGATGAGCACCCCAGATGCGGCGCAGAGCCCAAGATGCTAAGCTCAATAAAAGGGCTTTTAGAGTCGTGGGTGGTCCGGTCTAGGTGGATCTTGCATTCGCACTTCTCTTCAGTTGCACACCCTCCGAAAGATGATTATTTCAAGGCCATTATGGGTTGTAAACGGGGGAGAGCTCTTGTGCCAAAAACACCCACAAGTTGTTAAGTGTAAATCTCTGCAGGGACTGGATCAGAAGTGACACTTCCAAGAAGATAATTGCATGGAACCACCATTAGCAATGGTAAAGAAACCCAGGACTATCTATTCATGCTGCTGTTCTGAAGACATCAGTAAATGTTCTGTAGTCACCCTTCAAACGATGACTCATGAGTGAGAAAATATCTCTGCTTGGATCAAAAACAAGGGTAGATTTAATTGCGGATTAAATTACTATCTTTTGGTGCTTGTGTGGTTAGTAAATTCCTAGACAATGACCTAAAGTTTCAATGGAAACAGAGGGAATCTCTGGAAGCACTAAACTAAGTCTTGTGCTCCATGTGGGATGCCTTACTTTAACGTGATGGGGGGTCTGCAGACCAAAACATTGCATTTTCAATAAATGTAGTACTACAAGTTACAGTCAGTATGTGGGAGTATTTTCAGTTCGACGTTGGTCTTCTGCTATGCTTCTGTCCATAGTAGGTGTGCAAAAGTTCTGCTCAAAGGTTCTGCTCTACTTAATGCATGACATTACATGAGTGCGCTGACCCTTTATGTCACTTGTCCATGTACATGCCAACATTTTTAACCGACAAGCATTCAATAAAAATGGATTTGATTGAGCGGCTCTGACAAAAATAGAATTGAATCGTGATCTAGTTGGTGGTGTGCGGGGTTGTATGGGAAACAATGGATTCTAATGTAATAGAACGTTGATAGCGGAATGCGCTGCATGTCAGCGCCTGTGTGGGGGGGGGGGGGCCTTGAGTCTCTGAACCATACCTATGGCCTTCTGCTACGCATCTGTCCACTTAACAGGTGTGCAAAAGTTTTGCTCAGAAGTTCAGCTCTATTTCAAAACATCCTGCTGGATCTCTGTACCTGCTCATCTCGTAGAGGAAGCGGTCAGCCTTGGCCATGCGGTCCAGTTCATGCTTGTGCTCCTCCAACAGGTCCACGTCACTCTTCTCTGGGACAAACTTCAGCATCTGATTGGACATAAAACACCAGTACGTCTTCAATCCACATTCACTCCACTGACAAGACATCACATTTACTTACCTACTTGACATTGCATTTACTTTACTAATTATTTATTTATCCTTAGATTCTATTTTACTACTATGCTTTTATTTTTCATGCACTTTTTTTTGTTTTTGTGAAGCACTTTGTGATCATGTCTGTGAAAAGTGCTTTATAAATAAAATGTACTTACTTACTTACTTACAAAACACAGTATGAAACAAAATGTGTAAAACTAAAATGCCAACCTTTGACAGATTAGGGACCCTAATCTAAATGTGGGGCAAAATGCAAAGTCTAAAGTCTAATAGAAGCTAACTGAATAACTATGCAAAATCTATTTGTGAATTTAATACCATGAGCAAGATCCTAAGCACTAACATTGGTGGGTCAGCTCGAAGCTCTCACACACCTCATAATGGCTTTAGTTCATGTACAAGATCTTTGCTCATTAACTGACTTTGCACTTTGCCTGGCATTTAAATTAGGGCCCTAGGTGCCCCCAAATAACAGGTTAGTGGATAAATGGATATAGCTAAGGAGGCCATCTATGGGGCATAACTATAGCTTATTATGGCCTTTAGAACCACCGGCAAATGAGGCAGAGGAAATGTGAAGACCTCAGCTAGACTGGCATTTGGTCATGGCTGTTGTGGGGAAGTCTCTCAGTAATGCTTGAGGTGTATTTTGACTGAGGTGTGTGCTCCTGTCTCTGGTAACGGCATGTGTTCTAACCCATCGTGATTATAGAGGAGACTAGGTCTGATACGCCAGACATGCTGGTAAGACCTTCTGTGTGTATTGTGGGCCAGATTCAACAAAACCCAAATAAGATGCCTATTTCACAACCTCAGTGAAATGCACACACACTTGCTGTTCTTGTTCTTGTAGTTAAGTGTTGCTCATTATTGTTGTTATGTATGATGCATGTGGTAGTGAGAGGTTCCCACCAATAGAACAAGGACTTCAACATAATCTCCTGTGTGTAACTAAAATATCAGACTATGTCTGAAACACCAGCATTGTTGACTGACGTGTAGATTGAAAAAACAAGTGCCAATTCCCATTCATCAAAAATAAACTTTGTTGAACGTCAATACTTGACTTTGGTTTCCCCCCAAAGGTTAAAACAAAATGCGACCTGAAAAATATCAAGCCTCAGCATATTGGCTAGTCAGGCTTTGTCAGAAACATCAGCCATGTGGACTGGGAGTCTGCAACTAATGCCAGGGGCTGCACCTGGAGTCACAGAACTGTCAGGCCAAGGTTAACAACACAGAGGTCTATGTAACACTATACACCTCAATCAGAAACAATTCCCTTCTGGGTGAAACGAATGACCCACCTGCTCCAACATGTCCTTGGGCAGATCCTCCTGCTCGTCCATAGTCAAGATGGCTCTCTTGATCTCCTCGTTGGACAACTTCAACCTGGAACAGCAGACAGAGAATTTGGTTTGGTCTCGATAACTAGATTAATGAATCCAGGCAGCATTACACAGCTTTGAGCTGTTCAAGTTCAAGACTTTAGCCAAACTCCCCCCAGAAATCAACTGCCAAATAAAATAAATTGTGCTTCCTCAGCACAGATGCAGATTTTTCCCTCCTGTTTCAGCTGAAAAATCGTTAAGAGGAAATATGCCTCTTCTGGCAACTGACACGAAAAGCGACTGCTCCACACTATAAATAATGAGACATGAGATATCCTGGCCTGCTTATGTTAAGGGTGCAAAGGCCTGTTTAGGACAAAGACTTCACTGCTGGGTCTGTTACTCGCACAACCGGGATGGGGCAACTGTGACTCACTCACTTTATAAGCTCCTTTACTGTGTGAGGTTGGAGGTTAGCCACAATCATCTCTTCCTAATTGAGACAATAATGAGATCCAAATGAGGCCTAAACGAGATTTAAATGAGATGTGACCACTTCGTAGGAAATGAAAGAGCAGTGGAAATGATGAGGCTCGTTTTCTTGAGAAGACAATAACTTTCTCAAGATAACAGTAGAGGCAATAGCCTCCACACACCTGAAATGTCATGGCCAGGGCAACCTGAAAAAGCTTAACCTGAACCTGCCCTCCGCAATCCACTTCCCACGAGCTCCTCTCGATGACAGCCCGCTGAAAGGCCATGTGACGGAGGAGGCGTTGTGGGAGGCAAGCGAGAGCCAGAGGGGAACAGGTGCCTGACAGGCCCCGTTCGCTCGCTTGGCACCCGGGGAGACGGCTCTCGGTTTGGCCGCCAGCGGAGAGAGGGAGAGAACGAGGGAGAACGAGGGAATGGAGGGGTGCGGAGAGTGGGAGAGATGTTGGAGAGGGATGAGAGGAACGGGGCCAGGGTTCTTCCCACGTCAAACAAGGAGAGGCCCGCTTGGGCTGCTCCAAAACAGCATACAACACAACCGTTTTGCCATCTAAAACAACTTTTTTTTCGGTTAAAAAACAGAACCGAATTTGAAAGTAAATAGCGAGGAAAATGAAACGCAAATGGGCCTGTGCTTTTTCTTTTTTTTTTTTTTTAAGAGACCACAGACGTGTTCCTAATGACATGGTTTGCAGGTATGCTACCTTTTTTAAAGCTTAACAAGTGGCATGCCAAGTTTTATCGTTTCTCCGAATTACCCCCGAGTTTGTTCGTGTCCAAAAAAACCACGCACCACTTGTGGTAGTTACATTACTGGCAGTGGTAATCGTCCAGTCCACCTCCTGAACGGCCTGCTCGTCAGCGCACTGGGCAGAAACCAGTGGACTCCTCCAACAAAAAAACGACTTAGAGCCTGGGTTTCATTTCAGCATTTATGGGCAGTAGCTTTCACATCATGAACATACTTTAAACCAATTTCTTTTATGGTGTGTTTAAGGCGTCTAAGCGTGCTTGAAGAATAAATTAGTAGTTAACAGACATCAAGCATATCATAGCTGATGTGTCAGCTGGTATTCAATCTATAATGCATATTGAACTGATGGCGGTGCAGAGTCGATCCCACACATAATAAGAAGAGATATGCCTATGACTTTAAAATAGATATCTATATAGCAGATCGAACCAGTTGTAGGGGACTGTTCCATTTAGCTGCACACTACTGCTACCTTTGTCATGCAGTTGAAAATACATTATGGAGCCCCCATCGGGGCATGTGTGAGTGATCTTTTTTGTTTTGGTGGGTGGGTGGGGGGGGGGTCCACTTAAAGATTAAAGATCTTTTATGGCTCAGCAGCTGTTCTACAAAAAAATGCCTCCTCCGTGGAGAACCGGGCCTAATGGCATCGTAGAACGTGAAACTAGGAATAGGGGCATTTTGTTCTGAGCCCCTACGGATCCGTCTGCACCATGGGTGGTCTATGGGAGAACCACACGGGAGCCACCAGGCCACTTAAGACAACACTCTGGCCTCAGCAAAGCCAATAAAACCCATTAGCCAAAATGGGAAGGCCCAGAGGCGAGCAGGCAGCCTGTTAAAAGCCCGTATTTGTGTCCATCATAACTATTTTTTTTTTTGCATGACCGTGACTGGGAGGATTTAAACAAGGCTTCTATGGGCTTCATGAAAAAAACTAAACTTTTCTTTGCTGTCAGACAACAATTTCACCTCACCACAAGAGCAACTAGGGTTGTTTTTTTTACGACAGTGGAACAGACCCCGAGGCTTGTGCCATGACTTGGTCTACCAGTTTGTTGCCCAGTAGCAAGACTAACAAAGCAATGTTCCCTCTGCCAAGCTATGCCTCACCCACTGCCCATCTTCCCGTTTCTTTTTCACATTAGCACATATGAGAAGCGGTTAGTCGTCCAAAAATAGAGCAGACAAGCATTCCAACTTTGGAACTTACCACCACGCTCCATGGGCTAGCTGACCCTATGTGGCCCTGTGGGGGGATGAGGAGGGGGGGGGGTGCTCCGATCTTCACTCCCAGCTGTTAGATGAGTGGCCCCGAAAACACACTTAATCGCTCCGAGAAACGTTACCACCAGGGGAGGCGCCCCTGCCATTTTGGTTTGTTTCATGTCGTCCGTGTCGAGTGGAATTAGTCTCGCCGTGTGTGTAAATCCGCGGCTTCATGACAACGCCAAGCCACAATCAATTAGAGCGCAGTCATAAATCTTGGAATGGACCGCGGTGGCATCAAATCCAGCAAAAACCCAGCTTTGGTTCAGCTCACAGATTTTATTTTCTCCTCACCAAAATCTAAATACTGAATCCGATCTTTTAAACTAACTCTCCTTTCTTGTCTACAGCTCAGCCCAAACAAATCCATCCTACACCGTGGGATTACATGGAGAAATCCAAACACTAAGCATAAGATGACGAGATGAGAAACACACAAAGTTTTGCGCAAGCTCAATCTCAACATCCAGCAATTAAGACCACACCTGTACAAACTAATGACCCGGAAAGGCTGTAACACCACACCCTGAATAACATCAATCCGTTTCATTAAAACATCATCTGTCTGAGGCCCCCAGACAGTCCTGCTTTTCAGTCTTATAGGCCACCGGCAGCTGTACAAGAGATCTATTAAAGCTTTCAGACCACAATGGAGCGCTACTTGGTGACACAAAGTGTTGAAAACGGCCGCCAAGTTTATCTCAGTCTGGCCAGTTTCAGGTTTAAACAGGAAACATTAGCTGCCGGTCGCTCTCAATTAAAACATTTAATATCTTGGCAGCAGCAACCTATTTTTTTGTCAAGCAAGAGAAACGACTTCCTTGGCCGGCCAGATAGTTATGGCAAAGAGGGATTTTCTTGGACGATGTGGCACTCCATCATTTCAGCCCAGGCGCTTTTGAGTTCAAACATCCGTGGGAAGGAAATCCCTTATTTTGGCTAAAGAAATGGGAGATCACGTGCCTACCCCTACTGACGGCAGAACAGCGACAGAGGGCAAAAGGACGCACGTCGAGATTAGATATCCCATTGTCATCCTAGTGAAATGAAAACAAGGAGGAGATGAGACACCCTAACTCACCGAGACAATAGGATGTTGCAATTCTGTGCACGACGGCCATCAATAACAGACAGCTCCTTGACTTTCTTTGAGCTCAGGGAGTCGTCCTCCACTTCTTTCTGTGGAAAGGAAAACAGGGATTAACGCCTCTGATGTTGTCTTGTTTTTCCCCATTATGTTAAGATCATGTCCGATGAACACTGAACAGACTATGTACGAGCAAAAGTACAAAAAACAACCCCACAAAAATGCAGGACAGAGAGAGAAGGATAGAGAGAGAGAGAGGGAGAGAGAGATCATCAAAAGAGAACAAAGAGCTGACAAAGAGATATCAAGAGCTTAGTGTTAGGAACTACCAGGATCTGAGAAGATACTTTTATCCCACTACAAAGGTTACAAGAACACCAATATTTTTGACGTAGAGAAGGGAAATATAATCAAACACTGAAACAAATACAAGCTCTCTACAAAGCTGTGAAAATAAAGATGAAATCAGGAATGAAACTGGACACACTTTTGTCTGAGGTAAATATTTTTTTGAAAGAGGACAGAAAAGGTATGTTTTGAACCAACACTGAAATGTAGACTATAACGTGGAGAGACGCACAAAATGAGAAACAATCTTCACTTGTTAAATGTCACTCACCTGTTGTCTGTTGTTATTGACCATAAAGAAGTCCTAAAACGCAGCCAAGAAGCAAGGGAGATGCAGCACTCGTTAGATAGGAAGCGCAGTTTTGTGAAAACACAGCCAAAAAACAAACACAAAACAAGCTCATACAAAATGATCACTGGTGAATGCTGGTGATTGATGGTGTATATCTGTCTATGCAAGCAGACTCTTGAGTAATAGATGCATGGTACTATGAAAGACTGTGCACAATGGCAGGTGCGTGCAAGGCTGCATTAGGCGTTATCATTATGAATTAAGCTCTATGTTATAATAATAATACATCTGCCAGCATTTAGTGAAGTATACAAATGCAAAGTGAGTTCAAAACCTTAGGACTGTGGTAACTGTTACGGGCAGTTTCATGTCAATAAGACTGTGTTTTATGGTTATTTTCAAATGATGACACATCATACATCATGCAGAAATGCAGTTTTATTGTGGTGTCCCGTGCAAGGAGAAGAAAAAAATATGGGATTTCTTTATTTGACAGGACTGAAATCATGTGGCTATTATTAGCGCGCCTCAAACTGACACATCCTTGTGTCTGCCCGAGCACTATGAACACAGCGTCTGTTTTTCCAACAAGGGCTCTCACTGTTTCCCCTTGGTGACACCATGGCGATCAGTATGCATTATTCAAACATCAAGGCGTCTGGAATACCATGCTCCGGGCGCGGTGGCCTAGACTGAGTCCACTCGATAAATGAACTTCTCATAAAACAACTGCCTTCATTCATTTACGTCGGGTACACTTTTTTATATTTCAAAAAGGAGGATATGACTTAAGTAGGGCTCATCAGGGGAAGATCTGGGGATAATGTCTTACAACGCTAAATGTAGAGCTTTTTCTTTGTGTGGGAGTGAACAAACTATCTTTGTTGTAGCAGATACTATGTAGATATGATGCACTACTAGAGCCTTGTGGGGCAGCCGTGGCCTACTGGTTAGCGCTTCGGACTTGTAACCGGAGGGTTGCTGGTTCGAACCCCGACCAGTAGGCACGGCTGAAGTGCCCTTGAGCAAGGCACCTAACCCCTTACTGCTCCCCGAGCGCCGCTGTTGTTGCAGGCAGCTCACTGCGCCGGGATTAGTGTGTGCTTCACGTCACTGTGTGTTTCACTAATTCAGGGATTGGGATAAATGCAGAGACCAAATTTCCCTCACAGGATCAAAAGAGTATATATACTTATACTTAAACGATTCCCCCTACTTCATTCATTCTTGCAGTGCCATGTTTCATGCTTGAGTGAATCTACAGTGCTCTAGGTTACAAGCGGTGTAGATGCAGATGAGAAGATGGTGGGATGAATGGACTTATAAAAGAGAATGAGAGAGAAAAGTAGAAGATAAAAGACAGAGGAACTTTCCTCTGGCAGAAACACAGTACCTGTTGTCTCTGGTAAGCAGAGAATGTCTTCTCGATGTCCGTCAGGTCAAGTATCTTGAAAACCCTGTTGTCGTCAACGTCTGCCCACACGGTGCCCTCCAGTTTATTCTGCAGAGGAGGAGGTTGTGCATAAAACACTGGGCCTTTGAGTCATTCTTCCCTTCATTCATTCATTCATTCATTCATTCATTCATTCATTCATTCATTCATTCATTCATTCATTCATTCATTCATTTCTTCATTCTACTCAACACTTATACCGTAATCCCCACTCATATAGACATTAAAATATACCGACTGTGTCTTGCAAATTGACTCCTTAAACTTTTGGCACCATTTTATGTTGATAAAACAGACAGGTTCAGATCAATCTGACTAAGGATGATTAAGGAGCACTGCAAACTCAAACAGTACATTTATGGAGATCCTCCAGACCAGTGTTTTTCAACCTTTTTTGTGCCACGGCACACTTTTGACACTTAAAATGTCCCACGGCACACTAACATCCTGTGTGAAGAAAAAATAAACATACCATAGCCTAAAATTTCAAATAATACACAGATATGGCCTTATTATGGCTTCTATGCAAGACCTGCTCAATTAAACAAGCGCCCTCTGTTTCATTTGTAGGTGACTATCTCTAATTTAATTGTTGTTATGAACTGGATATGTGATGATTCTGTGAATACTGGATATGGGGCCCCCGTTGTACAATGCCTGCATACCACAAATAGTGCAATCATACAATCAATGAGAGCATGTGGTTATAAATTCTTTGATGCAACATTTGCCACTCCTTCTGGCATCTTTCCTGTGCAAGACAAATGCCAGGCTGTGATACGACCCATCTCCATTCAGAAGTAATTTCATTCAGAACCAGTTTTATTCCCAAAACATTCCAACTTTGAGCAGCTTGACTCCTGGAGTACCAACCTCAGCCAGCTTGGACCAGTTGAAGGACTTGAGCGCGTTTGAGGGCTGTGGGATGTTCTTCTTCTTGGGAGCAGGTCCCAGGGGGGCTCCAGGGGGTGGCGGAGCTCCGCAGAGGGGTGGGCGACCTGGGGGAGGTGGCGGTCCACCTGGGGGTGGGGGTGGGGGAGGAGGCATACCCACACCTGGCGGAGGAGGAGGAGGGGGCGGGGGCATGCCTGCGGGTATCGGGGGCGGAACGGGTGGCAGAGGTCCACCTGGAGGACCAGGGATGAGAGGAGGGCCCCCGGGGACAGTGCCGACCTGCCTCTGCAGAAAACAAAACGGGACAGACTCGATTGAGCTTCGCGGTCAGACAGCGGGGAAAAAAATCCATGCCATGGTCAATCAGCGTGTAGCTATATTCAGCCATATCCTTAAGCTTTGGAGACAAACTTTGTTCACCAGGCAGTGATTTATTTTACAGAACTGATATAACATGAATTTTTAGACAATTCTAGCACGGCTAACCGTGAATTCTTGGACAATTCTAGAAGAAACTCGGATAACAAAGCTGAAAATGAAGAACCTAGACAAAAAAATGTGAAATGATTTCATAGGGCCCTGTTTTACAAAGCCATTTCTTGGACCACTTTCAGTGATGCCCAATTCACCCTTGAGGTGGACGTTAGCGTACCGTGCTAAGTTCATGTAGCCGGACCGTGAGTTCCGACAGCTGCTGTTTAACCGTCTTGTGCTCACTGCTCTCCCTCTCCAGCTTCTCCTTCATCTTGTTCAGCGTCTGCATCATGTCCTCTTTCTCCTGCGTCTTGGCGTCACACTCGCGTTCCTTCTTCTCAAGCCTCTGCTGTAACTCTTGGTGCTCTGCGTCAGGCCAGAAGAGTCAGAGTCAGCACATTTCAGAGAGAGTTGTTTATGGAATTTCAAAATGGAGATGTATTAGCTTGTCATTACTAAAAATAATACACTCACCCTTTCGCATTTTCTCTGCCTGCTCCTTCCACTGCTTCACCTCATTTTCGTTTACAAGCCTGGGAAGGTTAAGAGGAGGAGACACAGTAGGAGGCTTTTACATCAAAGACAGGAGGCCTAGTAGTGCTCTTGTTTAGACAAACGATCATCTCCCATTTCAATCAAATATTATTAAGTCAAAAAGGGCCTTAGAACTCACATGCGGACCACGTTCTTCACGTTGAAGTTCTCGAGCGGGGTCACGTCGGGGTCGTAACCTTTGTCGTTCTGCAGGACCATCTGCTGGACAATGCGATCCAGGAGGAGCCAGTACTGCACAGTGTTCCCGCTCCTCTTATCTGCGGAGCACAAAAGAGAAGCTAAGATAAATCCCCAAAGCGCTGCCTACAGAATCCAGTCAGTGTTCTAAAGCCAAGATGAAGAACCACTGAAATGAGTTAAACCTTGTTGCCTGTATTAAATGCCTGAGTTGTTACAATTGTAATAATGGGGGGTCATCATTATGCGTTTCTTTTGAACTTTCTCCATCGATGCTTTAACTGGCTTCTTTTTCAGCAATGTGACTTCTCTCCACATCCTAAGCATTGATCAGAAAACTGTTAACTACAGCTGAAAGTCTGATATTTTAACTTTTTTTAAAAAGTTTAAACTGCACTGCTTAGATTTGACAACACAAAGCAGCTAATCTGTGGAGACAGTATGCAAAAATGAAGAGTATAAAGGACAATTCATTGGACTGCACTACAGTCTGACCTTGGCCTCATTCACAAGCAGAAACCGGGCCAAGAGTTTACATTACAGAGCGTTTTAGTGAAGCGGCATGGAGGTAGAGATATTTAAAGGGGTGAAGACAGCTCCACGGCGCATTATAGTGGAGCAAGATACAGCTGTGCTCCAGTTCGACTGGGGAGGACAGAGAACAACGGGCCGTTTGTGAAGGGAAGCGGGCGCCAAGCGAAACGCTACACTCTGGGTGATCGCAAAGGTCAGGGCGCTATGTCTTCTAATGACGGAGGTCAAGGCAAACAAGTGTGTACGAGTGAGTGACTGTGTGAGTGAGAGAGAGTGTGTGAGAGTGTGTGTGAGAGAGAGAGAGAGAGAGAGAGAGTGTGTGAGTGTGTGAGTGTGTGAGTGAGTGAGTGAGTGAGTGAGTGAGTGTGTGTGTGTGCTCAGTGTGTTTTATGCATTTTCTTTCATTTTTGAATGCTTTCAAACTTCCTGTGTGTATGTGGGTGTGTGTGACGAGGCATAAGAAGACAGTGGTGCATCACAGACATAAAGTGCTGGTATGTGTCTGTGTGGTAAATCTTCATTTATATATATGTGTGTGTGTGTGTGTGTGTGTGTGTGTGTGTGTGTGTGTGTGTGTGTGTGTGTGTGTCTTACGAGGCATGAGGAGACAGTGGTGGAGCACCGACATAAAGTGCGGGTAGGCATCCGTGTGGTTCATCTTCTTGCGGATGAGCTCAAACACTTGGCTGGCGCTCTTTGTGTCTATATGCACCTGGAGAGCAGTGGCAGACATAATATTTACCTTCTGTCTTACACAAACCCAAGGCTTATGAAAACACACCATGAATACATTCGGGCCGGACCGTGAACGAGATTAAACTTACCGATTCAAATCGTCTCGCAAGAGCAAGCTCGTCCTCATTTCGCAACATCTCAAAATAATCTAAGTGCCTATGTTGAGAAAAATAGATAAAAGACAAATTAGGAAAAAAAATTATCGGATATGAATCATTTAACAGTTGAAAGCAAAGTTGTAAACTGTGAGGCTAAATTTACCTGTCTAGTGTGGAGTTATCATGGGACCTCAGTTTGTCCATTATTGGTTGGATGCCTAGCATCAAGAACTCGTATCTTAGATGCACCCTGAATTCCAAGCTTGTCTGTGCGTCACACAAACCAAAAACAGAACTTCAATGTGAAGCTCATAAAGACATCAGAAACATGACTCTCAGTGTAAAATAAGATAAAACAATAAAAGAATAAAAGGTAAATGATAAAACAAGTCTAGTCAGCTATAGTGCTTACCTCCCCTGCTCCTTGGCTGAGGATAGCGTTGATGAAAGACATGATGGCTGTTTTGAGGCTGACCTCGTCTCTGTACCGTCCTGTGCTCCTGTCCAGATCATTTAGTAATGTCTGAAGAGAGATGTTAGAGTTACCTCACATCATAATGAGATGATAAACAAAAGGATCTCATACTGAGGATATTCCACTCCCTTAACATGAACAGTTCTCAGAATTTTCAACTTCGCAGCCACGTCATTTCCTCGATGTAAAGTGCAGTGTCTATAGGGTGCACATGGTGAAAATAAAACCATATGGTTGTATTTGTTTATTAAAAATGTCATGGAACTATTCTGATGAGCTACATAAAATGGCAAAAGCGTTACAGTCTGAAGTTGACAACGTGAGTGAGTGCCCCCTACAAACTCCCAGCTGGCTCGGAAAAAATGATACCGACTACATGGTCAAATATTCTGTGTTATTTGTTCATTCACTTCAGTTGTCTGTGAGTTTGTTTTCACCGAGTTGTCCCAAACCGAAAGCGGCCGCGATGTCGAGAATATTCACCCTTTGCAGCCCAGTGGTCGTCTCACCTGAAAGCGCGTCCTCTCGCAGGCGAACTTCTGGTAGTGCAGCATGGCCTCCAGGATCTTGCGGTGGCCGCCGGGCACCAGACACACGGCGCCCATGATCTCCAGCACGGCCACCTTGGTCTTGATGTTCTCGGTGGCCAGGCTCTGGGCGATGATGTTGATGCTCTCCGTGTGCGAGAGCACGTGCGCGCGCCCCTGCGAGTTGTTCATCAGCGCCTTGATGCAGCCGATGAGCGAGGTGTGGATCTGCGACTCCGTCGTCTCGTAGTCCATCGTCTTCAGGAAGTTCAGGATACAGGTCAGACCATCCAGGTCGATGAACCGCGTCACAAACCTGCCATCAGAGAAATGGACCGTGAGAATCAAATGAAAGATGTAGTTCTTGATTTGTTGTCATTTTTTACATATCTATCTATCTCATGTGGTTTAATAAAAACGCTGAAATGCCACATGCCTGTACTGGCTTATACTATAATGACTTCTCTGATACTATAAACTGGTATAGCTATAGAACAAGGAACTAGCAATACCAAGGTCAGAGTTCTACACCGAAAGAAGACAATTACTCCTTCTTGAAGTTGGTCTTGTAATTAAACGTGAAAAGGAGTCTCCTCTCAGCCCTCGCCTCATAAAACCAGTCAGAGGAGCTTTTCATCGGGATGTGAGCTGGGAAAATAATTAACTCTGACCGCGGGGAGAACAAAAGAGAGGGATGTCCAGTGGCCCTTTGAGGTGAGG
>NW_027468859.1:8142149-8144649 GCF_046254945.1 Alosa pseudoharengus
TGTGTGTGTGTGTATATATGTGTGTGTGTGTGTGTGTGTGTGTATATGTGTGTGTGTGTGTGTGTGTATATGTGTGTGTGTGTGTGTGTGTGTGTGTGTGTGCCAGTAATCCACACACGTCGTGTGGGTATGACCATGCGCACACAGCATACATTAGGCGACCGCACGTGATCACCGCAACAGTCTTCAGGGATTTATTGCTCAAGCGCTCAACTATGTGCCGAACGGCGACGTCCAAACGACGGTTTTCTCTTTCAGCCACACTTCATCAATCCGTGCCTCGGACTCCACCGCTCGGGGAACCTGGCTTGTCATCGGCGCAAGCTGAGAACACGCGTGGAACCGAGAGCGGGGATCGAGGAACTCAAGTTTCCAAGGAGACGCTGGGAAATTACATGGTGTCGCGGTGTCGGCGCTGGTGTGGAATATTATTGTTGGGAATGACGTGCCGTCGGGGGGTTTGGTGAGAACGGGTGTGTCTGGAGGCTCCTCCGGAATGGCAAGTATGGAGGGGGTGACTGATTTGGTGTTGATCACAGCTTTGGCATGGACTCTCTGTGTGTATGTGTGTGTGTGCTTGCCCCTGTAAATATGTGTGTGTGTGTGTGAGAGAGAGAGAGAGAGAGAGAGAGAGAGAGAGAGAGAGAGAGAGAGAGAGAGAGAGAGAGAGAGAGAGAGAGAACGTTTGGGAGTATGAACATAATGAGATTGTGAGTGTGTGTGGACATGTATGTGTGTGTCCATGTGAGGTCAGCGTGCGGTTTTTGCGGTGACCCGTCTCAAGAGGCTGCTCTCGCGCTTTGCCCCTTCCTGCCATCACCGCGGCAATCTCACTAGCCAGGCATTTCCTCCTTGGAACAACAGAAATAACAACCGAGCTTTCAGCAGCTCATTCATCACCAGCCGGAGAGCCGACAGCAGAGGGAGAGAGCTAGAGCTGTGTCTGCGTGCGTATTTCAGAGAGAAAGAGGGAGAGTGTGTGTATGTGTGAGTTTGTGCCCCAGTTAATACACCTGTTTACACACACACACACACAAACCCTCGGCATGTATACACACAGACAGCATAATAGGCACGCAAGCAACAAACTGTCTGCTTTACACAACACAGAAGTGTGTACACACACACACATACAGAACACACAGCAAACCCCCCCCCCCCCCCCCACACACACACACACACACACACACACCACTTAATGGATGCAAAGAATGACACTGTACAGGCCAATAGTTGAAAAGCCAGGTTAAAGGAACATAGCCTATTTATCAACAACGATGCACACAGTACATGCATGCACGCACACTCACACGCAGACACACACGCACACACACACACGCACACACACACGCACACGCACACCTTACAAACCAGGGAGCGGACCCAGTTCATTATGTCAGGGAGAGCCAGGCCAGAAATAGTGTGGTGCTAAAGTAGGGCGGCACAGATAGCAGGCCTACTTCACCACAGGAGCATCCGTGACCCAGAACTCAAAAGTAGAGAGAGAGCAGCTCAACTTTTTTCCCCAGTTGAAGGCCCAGTTTCAAAGTGATAGTGGCAGAGCTCGGAGTTGATGAAAACCCTGTGAGATTAGTAATTAGATGAAATGTTCAAATAAAATCCGCTTTTTTCCGCCTCTGTGCAAAGCTCAAGGTTGTCCTGCCAAATCGGCTTTGCGAGTTTTTCATTAGGTCGGCACAAAAAATATGTTCACACACACACAGAGAGAGAGAGACAAGCGACGGAGACGGAGACAGACACAGAGACAGAGACAGACACGGACACTGACACACACAGACTGACACAGACACACACACAGACACACACAGACACACACAATTCAACTCAAATGAGGGCAGCCTCAGTGTCCAGCGCCAAAGAGAGAAATCACAAATATCTCAAGTAATAGAGTCAGTGTTGAAAGCAGAGATCATGGGAAGAAAAATAAAACTACTATGACCAGAGGAAGGCATTGTGGGAAAGGTGCCGGAGGACTGCCAGAGCGATCCATTACTAATTAAGTCTGCGGTTTTAATTGCCGTCACGGTCACTAGGGAGACGCACTGAGAGGCCCCCGTGGGCTCAGCTGGATGATGCCAACAGGCACTGGATAGGACAGCCCCGGGTCCTTTCTCACCCCCGCCTCTCTCCACCAGTGCCCCATGGGAGGGGGAGAGAGGGATGGGGATGGAGGGAGAGAAGGAGAGAGGGATGGGGATGGAGGGAGGGGGAGGCTGGGAAGGCATCCAGAGGGCAGATTACAGGGGAAAACTGGTGGGAAACTGCTGGGATGCAGGCCAAGCTTGGACCCCCCCCCCCCCCCCCCACACACACACACACACACACACACACAGACACACTCCACCCCGCCACAGCACCTGTCCCCTATCCAGCTTCCGCCACCAGGGCCCCCTCACGCGGAGGCGCCACCACGGCACTCTGGCAGGACACTCCGAACCCCCCTGACACAGACATCCACCATGAACCTGCCTCTGGCTGC
>NW_027468859.1:8152149-8179649 GCF_046254945.1 Alosa pseudoharengus
TGCTGGCGTGTTCTTTTGGCAACGTGTTTAACCCACGACCTGATGTGTTCCACCAAACTGATGTAAGGCTTCCATTAAAGTCGATTAAAACATCCAAACTTTCCATCAATTAGGGAGGGAAGTGACATCAGTGAGGGAGAAAGATGAAGAGATGAAGAGAAGAGTAAATAATGATAACATGATGGTGACATTTAAAAGGAAGAGACGCCAAACTGATGGATTCCATCACAGGGTTTTGTCTCCAAGATCTACAATGGTAAAGCTATCTACGGAGGAAACCTAAGAACCTCAGGACTGGATCAATCATCAATACTGTGGTTCTTTGGCTATGTGGTTAAAGCCACTGGCCATGCTGCACACCGAACTACTAAAACAAAAAAAAATTCAACATCATGACTGACGCCAACTGTACATTAGCTTGGACTGGAAGATAAATGACATAACATGAGTAAATATCTACAGAAGATAAGAATATTTACAAGAGACAGACGTTGAAAGCCTATTTGGATTTAATCACAGCCATTTGTCTTCTAAACCTGGAAGGACCTCTCCACTACATGCAGAGGGGATTTTCCATCTGTCTTTGTTTCTAGTAACTACACCATGGTTACCTGAAGATGACTCAACAAGAATGTGATTGATTAACGACCTAGTTACAGTTTTTTTGCCTTACTGTAAGACTATCCTCTAGCAGTGCATTGGCTGGAATGTACAGGTTGGGTTCTGCAAAAGGTCATGAGGTCAGAGGTTAAAGAAGTCAGACCTACAGAGAGAGGATTGCCTGGACCTGGAGGAGGGGATTTTCAACCCAGTGAGCTCACAAGACACAACAAGGTGCAAAATGTCACATCGGCCTCTCAACTGCAGACACTCACAACTGGACAGGACGGGACGACCCCGCCCAAGTTAAACAGAGAGGCTGCGGTCATTCTACATGCGGTCATTCTACATAGTAATCCTAGTACCGGTTGTAAATATATACACTCAAATGTACAAGAAAGAATCGTGAGATTATTTCAAGAGATTTTCCTTTAATTTTAACAGGCCATTTTCTCCGGCATATTTCTGACAGTACTGAATACTTAAAGAAAAAGAGTGGTCAGGATCACATGTGCATGCAGCATCTTGTCTCTTGTATCTTCTGGAACGATCGATACTACTTGCCTGTGGCTTAGGATGGCATGTGATCTTTCGACTGCCCTCGCTGAACTCACCTCTAGTCTATGAAAGGCCAAGGGAAGCCATTAAAGCACACGCACCTCCACTGAGGCCTCATCACCTCCTCACATCCTGCTCTGTGTCTGCACCTCCTCTGAGCACTCCCACGCCACGGTCACGGCAGCCTTAACGGCAGGATGCAGCCCTGGACCGTGCCCCTTCAGGAGGGGAAAGCGGAACATCCCAACATCCTACATCTCCATTTTAACAGGCCCAACCAAAAAAAAATAACAAATAAAAAAAATGTGGCATAAAACGGCCGCCCGACGGCTTCCCGGAAGATGTCATCTCTGTGAGTGTGTGTGGGTCTGTTGGGATGCATTACTGTAGCAGAGCAGCGTTTGGCTCTCCTCCGGCAAGCAGGCAGAACTCAAATGATGAATGGTCCGCTCAGCGCAGCTCTCTGGAAAGGTCACCGCAATTACCTGATGGAGCAGTTTAGCTCTTAAGTGCAGCACCAGCCCCTAAAAACCCTGCTGCAGCTCAGTGAAAGATTCATACGTCCATGTCTAACGGGTCTACTGATATGGATATGTTCTACGTTCTCTGTTCTATGCCATTCTCTAGTGCAGAGAGGAGGTTTGACCGCAGATGACCAATGACGGACAGTGGTCATAGCCTTCCATTGACGCTCACCATGGTGAGAGATACTACAGTGATACTACTGAAGTACTCACACGAGTACCGAGATGTGTTCAAGAAATATGCACAAAGCACAGAGGTGGTGTCTGCTGTGCTGTGCTGATACATTGGCCATTGTGTTCATTCATGTTTAATCTGCCGAGTCATTGAGAGTGTACAGGGTGAAAGAAAGAATTGTGTGTGAGTAAATTAAATGTTTTGGGATTTTTTTTCAGCAGAACGACAAGCATACAAACATATATGGACTGGTTAGCTTGGCTGGGTGGGCGGGAGCTTACCTTCTTCTTGCTGCAGTAGATCTGCCATTTCTTCTCCGCTGGAAGGGCAAACATGGCCTCTCTGTGCTTCTCTGTGAGGTCCAACTCATCCTGCACACACACAAGAGAGAGAGCACATTTTTACAGTGTTGACTGTATATTGCCATTTTATATATATACATATATTGGTCACAATATATATATATATATATATATATATATATATATTGTGTATATTATTGAAAAACTGGCTTTGTTGTGAATAGTACTGTATAACACTGTATACTGTATAACAATATACTACACTAACAGTCACCATACTAATACAACTGATTAAATGAAATTGAATTGATACAGACAGACAGACAGACAGACAGACAGACAGACAGACAGACAGAGGATATCTGAACCTGGCAGACACACACTACCCACACAGTCATGATTGCACGGCTCATGACATGACATAAAACATGGATACAAACACTCCGATAGGAGGAATTACGAGAGGCCTCCGGTCGCCATTAAGTGAAAACAATGGCGTTACATTCACACTGTTATGATTTGGCTGGATGTGAACCATCTGCAGAAGGCGTCGGCGTATACCGCTCCAACGCGGCCCTGGGGGCAGCCGGGCAGGGTCGGAGCCGGCGGAGAACAATACCCGACCGGGCGAAACAGCCGATAACCCAGCACGCCGGCGGAAACCGCAGCCACCCAATGCTTGTTTTTCAAACTTTCCCTTAACCTACAAATACTTCCTTCCCCAGCCAGTGAATAAAGCAATGTGGAAAGTCAGGAAGTAGAGGATGACAGAGAGAGAGAGAGAGAGAGAGAGTGAGTGAGAGAGAGAGAGAGAGGAGAGAGTGAGTGAGAGAGAGAGAGAGAGAGAGAGAGAGGAGAGAGTGAGTGAGAGAGAGAGAGAGAGAGAGAGAGAGAGAGAGAGAGAGAGAGAGAGAGTGAGTGAGTGAGTGAGTGAGAGAGAGAGTGAGTGTGTGAGAGAGAGAGAGAGAGAGAGAGAGAGAGAGAGAGAGGAGAGAGGAAATACTGGCTGGTTACGGATTCATTCACGGTCGCCTGTCGAGGTTCCCATGCACGGTCCAGGCCAACGAGCGGCCACACTCACACTCCAGCTTTGGAGTGGTTTTTGTAGAACTCCAGAATGTTTTCATGGCCCTTCAGCTCCTTCCGCAGAATGTGGCGATACACAAGATCACACAAGCGCAACCCTGCGTTTGACCATGAAACCCCATGTTCTACGCAAATGACTCTTCTTATGTACTTAAAACAACACACCCTAAAACACACAGACACACACACACACACACACGTATGCATTTAGTTTTGGTTGGCTGCTCTTGTGAGTGGGAGTGGGTTCCCATATCTGACAGTGGGAAAGACAACACACTCATCTTGTTCCGCGAGTCCTGGCTGCCCGACACTGAATGCACGGTTAAATCATCTACTCATACACACATGTGTGCACACATTGACCCCTTCGCGCTGTAAATCTGTATTCACTCCCTCACACACACCTTCACACACACACACACACGCACAGTGGTGTCATAGAATATCACAAAACACACACACACTTCCACCATATTTACTAGCCTACGGGGAATGAAGCTACAGGCTGATGAAATGTCAGCACCCCTGGACTGCCTCACACACGCTCCTCGAGGCTGAGCTCAGCTCGGCCATCCACGAGATTTCGCTCTGGTGCAAACACACGCGCGCACACACACACACACACACACACACACACACACACACACACACACACACACACACACACACACACACACACACACACACACACACACACACACACACACACACACACACACACACACACACACACACACACACACACACACACACACACACACACACACACACACACACACACACACACACACACACACACACACACACACACACCCTGGAGGAGCGCCACACAACGTCTCTGCCTGAGCGTCCACGCCAGCGATCCTCTAACACCGCGGCAGCGTCAGCAGCAGCTGTGGTGGTGACACGCGGTGTCCAGGGAGCCACAGGAGGCTCAGGGTAAGGGTGGCTGGCAGGCTCCGTGAGCCGCCCCCCCTTGGGGAGAGAGGGGGGTTGGGTGGTGGGGGCCTTAGTTTTGGGCGGTGGAGTCCCCGTGGATTCGTTAAATTAGTACCTGCGGCCGTTGCATAAGCTCCGCGGCGCATTCTTTGGCAGCTGCGCTCTCTCCGCACCAAACACGAGCCAGATGTTTTGGGCGCTAAGTTAATAGCTTCATGCACCAGTTATCGAGAACATCCCCTGAACCCCTGCCGCTCGCTTACACACACACACACACACACACACACACACACAAGACTACACACACACACACACACACACACACACACACACACACACACACACACACACAAGTCGACTACACACATACACACACACACACACACACACACACACACGACTTCACACACGACTACACACATGACTACACACACACACACACACACACACACGTCGAATACACACACTCAAATATACACACTCTTAAACATCTATACTCTGTGTAACATACTCATACACACAGATTCCTTGTTCTGTACAGCCTTGCATGGACGAGAGCCTGAACATACAATAGCATGAACAATGGGAGATGCAAATGGCCTCTCCACGACCCTGGCGCCCAGAGAGAGAGATATTCCCATCGATAAACAAATGAGGAATTTGATGTTCCGCGCCGTACTGTACCGTGCCATACCGCGGCTGGGCCCTAACTGAGGCAGCGTGTTTGATTGGGGCCTAATCGTATTTGCTTAGTTGGGCCAGCAGGGCCTGGAGCGAGACACACACAGACTTTGCCCGCCAGCTAGCCGGGCCCGAAACAGCCCCCGAACTGCGGAGAACAACACACTCAAATGATCAAAGTATGCCTTCAGCTTGACTGGCTGACCTAGGTACGTTGACCTGTAGGTCACCCTGTCGATCAAGGTACACTGACAACACCAGGGAATTGGGTGCACACATACTCACGAACAAATATTTGCTTGGGATAAGTGGAGTCTGCCACATCCATAACACTTAAATGAGCCAAGTTTTCCAGCGGCAAGTGGATGAGTAAACTTCTACCAAAACTAAGTAATTTGTTTGGTTTGTCTGTCTGCCAAATGCATGTAAGTAGCAATAAGTCATTATATCTGCTAAATGAACAAGTGTAAATAATAGCTGGTCCATTACGGCTGCTACATGAACAACTGTAACAAGAAATGGGTCCATTAGGCACTGCTTGCAGAATGCCTCTGTGAATGTTAATGCTTTCCTGTCTGAACGGCCATGGTGACAGACATATCCCCGTCCGCCCCAGGAGGGACAGGAAGTAGACAGCGATCTCACTTCCTGTCTGACGGGCCGGCGTTTCCAGTATCCCCATTTGGGCTGCATCTCTGGACATACAGACAGTGAAGTTGCAGACTCAGCCGGAATTCTGCCCATCCCCTTCTAATGTACCTCCCTCTTTCTCTCTTTCTTTCTTTCTCGGTCTGTCTGTGCTTGTCTTTTTCTTTTGTCTCCCATAGTTTCTTTCCCTCTCTCACACAGCCACACAGGTAGACACACCAACACACACACACACGCACGCACATACACAGACACACACACACACACACACACACACACACACACACACACACACACGCTAGGTCTAAGACAAAGACATAAAGACATAATTGTACTAAGTGAGGAGACACCACTCTCTCTCCAGGCATACAGATGCGCTATGCAATTTTTATGAGGGGAAAGTCCAGGCCTCTCCACGGTTGCCTGCTGTATGTGATATGCCTGCGTGTGCATGTGTGTGTGTGTGTGTGTGTGTGTGGTATTCGCATGAGGTCCTTCCATGTGCTGCCAAAACCTGGGGAAGCTGGCAGGCATCTTATCTTATCTCACCGGCCGAGTATCCGAGCTTGACACCAGGATCTGGACCGAGGGAGAGGGGAGAGGGGAGGTGGGCGGACAGTAAGCCCTGCCAGGCCGCTTTCCTCCTCCTCCGCCGCAGAGTCGCGAGGGGAAACCGAGGCATCGGATCGCCCGATGGCACGCTTTTGATATGGGAGATCATTCCAGATTCAACCGCTCGCGCCATATGGCGGCTCAGAACTTGAGTTGAGGTGGTAATTTGAGCATTGTCCAGGGACACGACTACACTGATAGACGACTATTAAAAAGCCACTGATAGACGACTATTGATAGACGACTATTAAAAAGCCTTTTCATTCACGGTTTCACGTTCGCTGTGAAATGCTCAACACATTCTGCATTCGCTAAGCTTTTTTATGTCTTTCTAAAAAGTAAAGAGAGAGATTTCACGGCATTTAGCTGTACAAAACAAAGAGGTAAAAGCCGACCGAATGACTTGTTTCATTACAAGAGCCCCTTGCAGACCTTAATACTGTGGCACATCTTAAAATTATGGGGTTCAAGAGATTGGTGGTTTGGTTTTCACTCTCTAGACAACACCAGCAGGAAACTGGGGCAACGTTTACATGACTAAGACCCTATAAGGTATTATTTGGTGGGATGTGGTATACCTGATCTCACAAAGACCCAAATGGCCATTTAAGGCCTTTGTTTAGAGGTCCGAGCTGCTTCATATCCACTTGAGATCTACATTTCTCTGGAACAAAGGACTAGCTGCACCTATTTTTTCCGCAGAGGGAGGGAGCACCGCCATCAAATCTCCTAATCAAACTTTAGCTGGACGTTGGTGAAATTTACGAAGCTGCTAACACACACACACACACACACACACACACACACACACACACACACACACAGACACAGACACAGACACAGACACACACAGCATGCCGACTGTGTAGAGTAACTGAGAAGCTTTATTATGCCACCCAACAAAAAGACGTGTGCCCTCCGGTCTGGCTAGAAATCACTCAGTGGCTCTGAAACAGCCCTCCCTGAGGACCAACACGGAAAGCCCCGGAACGCCTGATCCTCATTCCTCTCATGTGACATTTATAAGTAGTGCTTTTGTGCAGGGCACTTTTCAGCATCCCCCCACCCCCTATCCACCCCCCCCCCCGCCCAGCCTCCTCCAGCACCCCCAACACACCCCCACTCCCATCCAGAAGCTTCCGTGCAAAGGCTGTGGGCTACCAAGTTCATTCTGTCTGTGTCTCTGGACTGGGTCATCTAACTACTCTCAACAGAGAGACTTTGTTATGGCCTCATGCACAACCCAAATTACATTATAAAGGAGAGGAACCCACCCAAGTGTTAATCCCCACAGCCATGCTAAACGTCTCGTCTCCAAAAAAAAGTTCTACACAAAGCCATTCGTAATAGTGGGAAGCCATTTTATAAGACACTGTCACCAAAAACTGGTCCTAAGACAAACCATCACAATTTAATTTGTGGAATTCCTGCCAGAAATTCCAAATAAAAAATAACCCCTCAAAACTGTCACAGGATGCAACAGGAGGAGTGCAAACATCTCTTTTGTCTCTTCTTCACAACGCAACTGCACAGTCTGACTGACAAGCGACGGCCCCTGAACAGTGTCAACTCGGTATTGATTCCACCCGGGCTGCTTGGCTCTGGCCCAAAGCGGTGGAGGAGTCGCGTAAAAGATAAATATAGACAGGGTGTGGATCGGGGCGAGCACAGCGAGCGCCATAGCTGCCAGCAGATGTCCGGCCACATGCGGCGCGAGCGCAACGCGGCACTGCACAGCGGCGGCGGTTACTCGAGTAGGACACGAGGCGTCGGTGACCACCCGGCACCCAGCAACTCCGAGCCGAGCAGCCAACTCCCCTCTGGGCCTTTTCTATTTTCCCCCAATGAATCCAAAGCCCTCAAATTATGTCTGGAGAAGGGGGGAGGGGGAGGGCGGGGGTGTTTTTTTCTGGGTCGGCACGTGGCAAGGAAATGGCGGGGGATCAGTGCCATGTGAAAAGAGAGGGTGACTAAATGCCCACCGCCCCCCGAATCCAAGAATCATTCAGCTCCGGCCAAGAAACAAGACGAGGAGACGGGACTGGGGGGGGCTAGACAAAAACAAGCAATTAGTAGTGAGAGGAGACCAAAACACTGGGCCTCTCAATGGGGCCTATTGATGTGCAAAGTAGACGGTGATGGCAAAGGCAGATTGGTCAACAGCAGACCCAAAGCACTACGCAGGAGAGACAGAAAGCGCTTTCAGACATAACCTCCGGAGTATATGAGGAGGTTTGTCAAACGTTTCGAATGTTGTTGCAACAATGCAGCATGTTTTCCGTTACACCCACAACATCCGCAGCATCGATGAAAGATTGGAGCGTGACCTACAGTCAATTCGAGCAGATTACGACAATGAATGTCGTCGTGAACGAATCCGTTACAGGAGAAAGAGAGCTGCAGTGATTCTACTGTTTGCCCAGCGTCAACAGCAAGGGAGGATGTGGAGAATTGCGAGACCAAGCGGCCAAGTATTCTGGACTGATGTTCTCGAGAAAAAGAGAGAGAGAGAGATTGATGAGGAAAGAGAGGGATAGAGGCAAGGAGGGAAGAGAGAGAGGGAGGGATGGAAAAGCAAAAGAGGGAGGGAGGAAGATGGGGGCAACAGAATGAGAGAAAGTTTGAGACCAACTGAGTGTGAGCCAGATGAGTGAGTGAAGAAGAGAGAGAGAGAGAATGTGAGAACAAGATGAAAGAGAGGGCAAGGGAGACAGGGAGAAGGAGCAGATAGAGAGAGAGATAGAGATAGAGATAGAGATAGAGATAGAGATAGAGATAGAGATAGAGATAGAGATAGAGATAGAGATAGAGATAGAGATAGAGATAGAGATAGAGATAGAGATAGAGATAGAGATAGAGATAGAGATAGAGATAGAGAGAGAGATAGAGAGAGAGATAGAGAGAGAGAGATAGAGATAGAGATAGAGATAGAGATAGAGATAGAGATAGAGAGAGAGAGAGAGAGAGAGAAAGGGGAGAGAGAGAATAAGCAAAGCAGATGGGAGGTCCCTAATCCGACATACAAAAAGACCATCTCTATTTGATGTGTAATTAGCTCCCATTAGCTCCCTTTGAATTAGAGAGGAGAGTGCTAGCCGTGAGTAACAGGTTAATGTGGCCACACACTCACATCCATTCATTAGCACAGAGCATATGGCTCCAGGGAGAATCTCCTGCTGAGCTCAGCAGAAACTCACCAGGCGAGGGGCTGCATAATCCCAGACACAAACCCATCATACCATAAATGTGGAACACGTTACATGAATGCTTGCTTACGTTCTTTGTTAGGTAGTGGAATGTGTAGTTTTTTTCCTAATTACTTTTCATTTTACTTGAAATGACATAAATAAACTGTTCATTTCTGCGTAACAAATGCTTGCTCAAATCATTTGTTAACGTTAGTTACTGAAATCGTTATGGACGGCGACAGAGAAATATGACCATGCATATTTAATGTGGCCATCGATTAGATTCCCTCCATCGTAACTAGCCATGTACTGTAGATCTTGACCCTGTTACAAACATTATTTACCCCTCATTAGCTTTTCCTAACATTAGTTACTTCATGTACAGCATAATGTAAATACAAATACGTTCATAAATGTTTAATGTAGAAAGATGCCTAGATATAAGTGTACAGTTTAGATATAAGTGTTCAGCAAGATGAGTGTTTTGTCTTGGGCATGTCTTTTCCTGCATCTTAACGGGCCATATATGTTGTAGATTTCGACTGCGCTACGTACCACCAGCTCGGAGAACATGCCGTCCAGCTCGTCGTAGGTGGGCATGGGCAGCGCGGGCTCCATCGTCTGCAGGGCGAAGTCCTCGCGCAGCCGGTAGGTGATCTCGGGGTGGTCGTTGCTCTGGAAGCAGCAGAAGAAGAAGGAGGAGCCACCGCGCCCTCCACCACCTCGCTTCCGCGGCGCCATGGTTACCGGTGGTGGGGGGGCTCAAGGTGAAGGCAGAGGTGGGGGCAGGGAGGGGAGGGAGTGAGGGGGGGTCGGGACTCCTGGATGGCCGCCGACCACTCACAGAATTTTTTCTCCGTCACCAAATGCTGCGTGGAAACAGACAAAAGAGAAAGGTAAGACAGCAGAAAAGAATCTTCAATAATAAAAGAACAGCCGGGAAATAGATTCCAGGTAATGTAAATACTACCTACAAATGATAACAGGCAAAATTGGCGATGAATTGGACTACTTAATGTAATTTTCTTTCAGCGTAGTCAGGGATGGAAAAATATTAGTATATATATATATATATATATTTTGCTTTCAACATGTCAAGCATGGCACATTATCATATTAGTGCAGACGGGATGGATCCTGGGAATACAGTGCAGGTAGAACAAATGGCTTCATAGGATCCAATAAACACACATCGATCTCGGAGAAGGCCCATTTTCACACAGGAAATGGGGCTGAGGAACCAGCGCATCATTTGTCTGGATTACTGCAGTAAACTATCCTGTGTGTGTGTGTGTGTGTGTGTGTGTGTGTGTGTGTGTGTGTGTGTGTGTGTGAGTGTGTGAGTGTGTGTGTGTCGCTCTCTGGAGATCCAGAGATTGCGATCAGGAGGACAGTCTATTTATATAATCTGCTCAGTCTCCCGTGCGTCCAGGAGGCCTTTTGTACTCAGACGGGCGGAAGAGACCCCGGCTCACGTTGCACAGAGGTCAGCGGCTGATCCGCTGGCTAAGTGACGAAGCCGCCGGGCGGCCTCAGGGAAACCTGGCCGCCAGCAACGAGGGCCAGGAGGACGGCGTAAAGAGGGAAAATAACCTGCGGGGGCCTCCGGTCAGAAGCCACTGTAATGACACTATAATGATGCCGGAGTCCAAAACGCTCCAAAGAGCTGAGGCTTTAGTGTTGGAAGGAGAGCTCCCTTTTGTTAGGCTTCTGGCAGTAATATACCGACAAGCGTTTTTAAGTGAGCGAATGAGTCATGATTGAGTCAAATGGCTGGGATCGAATTTAAGAACATTTAGGCAATTTAAGCAGTCATGCACAACTGAACACAAATGCCCAATTACCCCCTTCCTTTTAATTACGGGAACATAAAAAAAAAAACACGTCAATAAGCTTTCAAAAAACAGCAACAGCCTATTGCAGGCGGGCCAGATACATAGTCTCAGACAGTGTCGAGACTACTAAGTCAGCTAATTACTCTATTCACTTACTAAGCAGAGTCAATGCAAATGTACAGTAGTTGCTGGTTATGCAAAATCATCAATTTTGTATTTTTTTTTTTATGTAAATTGAATGGACAATAATATTTTCTTACACACTAGACATAGCTGTACATACAGTAATGATACGCCCCATGTCATCATTCATATGCCGATGCACAGCTTTATTCTGTATTAATATCTGTAATATACTGCATGTACTTTAGTCTTATTCACTGCTGTACTGACTGCAGATTTACACAAGTGATGATACACTTGTTTTGGAATGCATCAAAATGCATGTCCTGATCTGTGATGGCATTGTTATGATGGCAACACATTGTGGAGGTGTCATATATCAAAAGTTATTCAGAGATTCCAATCCCTGTGCAGTAATGCACGGTGCAGTTCTTCTGTTTGGCGTTGGCATGGCAATCATGCATGGCATGGCTGTGTGCTATTGTTGTGCCCTACATGCCACAGTAAAATAAGAAGCGCTGTTCTGCTCTGTGCTACTTCCCAAGAAGCAGCTGTTATGAAGTGTGCAATCCATGTTCCGCCAGAGAGATCTGACCCTGCATAACTCTACAGCATGCGGGTTTGACTGGACAGGTGTTGCAGACGCATCCACCTGTGAAGCGTGCAGTTTCACGATAGGGAAGTGAAATGTGTTTATTTTGAGCTAGCGCGCTAGCGAGCCACTAGCGGCAGGGTATCCCTGCGCACAGCTGTGAGCCCCGAGGGGGGTTCTGTAGGAAAGGAAGTGTGGGAAAGGCCGACAAAACTCTGCCCGGGCCTGCTGAAAAGCGGAGGTCAACAAGCCGTGGAAGGCATAACAACGCCACCGCAACATGCAGGTCTCTTTGGAGAGGCCAGGGGGGGAACGCATCTGCAAAAGGCCAAACAAAGGATGTGAGCTGATCCCTCATTGAGTTTTACAGCGTCGCACTTCCTGCCATGGATGGATGCCCGCGAATGGCCAGCTGTTGCCTGGCCTGGGCCGTGGCAGACCTCACGGCTGGAACAGCTGTGCCCCCGCCCCCCCCCCCCAACCCCTGCCAGCCTCGTCTGACGCCACCTCTGAATTCCCAGCTGCCACAGGGAGTGGGGATTTGCGCTAGCCGGACCCTATCTGCACCAACTGCCTCAACTGCCCCAACCGTTCGTCTGCCAACCCGCCAACCCCCGCCCGCACTTTGACCTTCTATCAAGTTGATGCGTGCAAACCGGAAAAAAGACCAAGCGCATGAATGGTTGCTATTCAACAGAGGGACAATCCTGGCGTCGTTACTGTGGCTGTGATCGTAGCAAAACAGCATGCAGTGGGTATGAAAACAAATCTCACACACAGGAGAGACTGAAGGGTGAAGGGTAGGTGAGGCGCTGGTGCTGGTGCTGGCCTTTCTGCCTGCATTTGCAAATGCAGTCTCTGGCAAGGCTGTCAACTTGGCCTAGCAAGTCCCAGCTCAGTTAGCCTAACTCTCCCAGCTAAGCTACACCAGGCACGTAACTGAAGCGTTCTGTTCGCGTTGCGTCTGCTGCAACAATCAGCTTCCACTACAACCAATGGTAGTAGCTACACCAGACGTGATAGCAGGCGCGTAAGTTCGAAAAAAAATGACCATTCTTCTAAAATGGATTTTACGCGTCGCGAACGGAACGCTTCAGTTACGCGCCTGGTGTAGCTTCCCAGCCAGGGACCACCCTGAAACCAGATTAGGAAAGGAGCAAATCAAAGGGCTCGCTGAGGGCTCGCCACGCCATGCCACTTGCTGTGCCAAGGGGTCAAAGGTCGGCAAGCCTTCCCATCACCCACCCCCCTTTCTGCAGTGCCGCGTCAAAACATGGCCTCCGTGAAGGACACATGTCCCTGCAGCAGAGCCTGCTGAGAGAGGAATCACAACAGCTGTCTGCACCTGGATGACCATTCCCAGCAGTTCATCGCTGTCAGGCGTCTCTGCAGCCACCTTCAAAAGACGAGCTGCAGCCTCCAAGCCGCTGTGAGACAAAACAAACAAGCCACGATGAAGCCACTTGCTGGGGCGGCACGCATGTCACGTCAGCACGACCAGACAAGAGGAAGGGTGGAAAAACTGTAGCGGTTGGGCGGCTTTGCTCAATTCCTGATGGTCCACGTCTAGACTGGGTTACTACACAGCAGTATAGGCCTCCGGGTCACCCCTGTGAAGGAGCTCTCCATCTGCGGATGGGGGGGAGGGAGTGTGGTGTTTTGCTTTGTTGACTGGCAGCTGTCGGACTCCCTCTGATTCATCCGAGCCACTCAGCGAGCTCAGCTTATACTGTCTTTTTTTCCCTTCTTCTTCTCAGAACCACTGTGCAGTTACGCTGCGGGGGGAGATTGGACTGAACCAGCACGAGGTCACCGTGGTCATTGGGATCAGCTTGCGGTGCCACTGGCCGACCTATGGGCCCCGCGAGCTGGCGGTTTAACGCGAGACGGTAATTGCGCTGCAAAGTGGTCTGTGAGCGGACTGGGAAGAGACAGAGGAGACGGAGATCATGACAATGAGAAGAGAGAAAGAGAGAGCAAAGACTGTGCCGCACACACTCACCAACACACACATGCGTGTGCACGCATACAAACACACAGACCCACACACACACACACACACACACACACACACAAAAGTAAACACTTGCACATACACGCACAGACACAAAACAATCCCTTGTTCTGTTAACCGCAGGAAGATGCACAATTGCAGTGGAGATCAACATTCCGACTGTTGTAAGCCCTCGAGAGATTGCATGTCTGACACACGCTCACCCAGACAAACACACACAGACACACAGGCCTGAAAAAACAGACTTAACACAAAAATAAAATTCCGTCTCTGACCCAAAACATTGCAAAAGCAGTTGGCCTTTTGAGGACAGTTTACACAAGTTCCACTGTATGTTTCTAATAGAGCCCAAACTCCAACTGGGTTGTTTTCTAAAGCAGCATAGAGCTGGACACATTACCCAACAGCTGAGATCAAGAAATTGTAATGGCTGAATTCTTTTTCAAACATTCTGGATCTTAAAAAAGCGTCTAGTGTCAAACTCTTGCACAAGGAAGCTTAATCATCCTTCTGAAGAAATCCACCATTGCTTGAAGGAAAGATGCAATTCTGCAAACAGATGTGTGTGTGGAGCAAACACCAAAGCATAGCTATGGCTCCAGACAGTAAGGTCTCATGTCTTCCAAGTTTGAAACAGCTTTGCAGACTCATGACTAGCCAAACATTTCAAAGTACTCATGACGAGTGTCAGCCAACAGCGCTACGCTCTGCCTCCTTCAACAGAAGGACAGTCTGTTATTTGGTCTGTCTCTACACTCTGCAAGGCTAAAATGAAAGGCTCAGAGGTGTTCAGTCACAAAACGCAAAAAAAAAAAAAACAGCTGTAACAAGGGCCTTCTCAATTATACTCAGGGGAACGTGTCGTCACTAAGAGAACAGCCTTTATCACCCTTTATCTACCCGGAACAGCGCGCGCACACAGGGTCTATGCATAACTTTGTGGGCCTTTCATGCTCTCCCTGCCATGACAGTCAAAACAGTCTGCGGATTAAGATTTCAAGGCAGACGGCAGCACAGAAAAGGCTTATCATAGAAGGGTAAGCCCAGTGAAAATGACCATCTGCAGCTCAAGAGGGGGAAAGGAGATCGAAAGGGATAGGGAGAGTGCAAAACGAGCACGGAGGAGGTTGGGGTGGGTTGGATGCGGTGGAGAGGCGGTAAAAGATGATAGGATCTTCACAGCAGCTCAATGATCCTGCATTCCTGGGCCGGGCACGGAGGAGATTAACATGGAAGTGAAAAAAAAAAAATAATAAAAAAAGAGTGACAGTCTCCGTCTAGACGCCATATCTGAGCTCATGATCGAGGGAAGTGGGTGACTGACACTTCACATATGTGGTAAATAAGCATAAGCCCGCCTCTCCTGCAGAGCTTTGTAGAAAAATGGCGTCTCCTCCGACCTCAGAGATCCCATCTGCATTGGGGCCCTTGGAAGACGAATGTAGCTGCGAGAACTTGCGACACACTTAGTTATTTGGCCAACGTTATTCGTGGCTCTGCAACTCCAAATATCTCCACAACTAGAACATCATGTCTGGTTTGATCAGCAGGATACCAGTCAGTCATGTTGACTGTTAAGCAAAACTGTTATGCCCTAAACAAGCAGGATGCTGAGGGGACACAAAGACAACAATTAAAAATCACATCGTGAAAATCTTTTATGAAATGTCAAGTTGCCAACAACAATGAATACCCAGTTTAAAAAAAAAAAAAACAATCGTCATAGATCTGCGGCCGGTTAACCATATTAAGTAGAGAGGTCAGGAGAGAAAAGAGTCTTAAATTAAATTCCTCTATAGGGCATAGAGAGAATGCAGAACAGAGGGTTTTATATATCTGCAAAGGAATTGGCAGCAGTTCCCTAAAAACGTCGGGAGAGATATTGATGCTCTGGAGACAGTGGCCTTAAGGCCAAAATAAATACAACGTTTTGGTAACAAACGCACAACAGATTCTATACAGCCCCAGACACATAGAAACCGGGGCTCACCATTGCCTTAATTGGGAAAAGAATTCTGCCCTAATTTTTCTGTTATCATTCTGATGGAATGGCAAACAAATGCATCAGAAAATACTTGACATGCTGCCTGAAATTACAGGGTCTCTGCATTGCCAAGCGCATGTGACAATGATTATCCAGCAATCCAGCATAGACTCACTGACACAGGCAGACAGGAGAAGACAGCCAAAGCTCATTTCTCTGAGCACTTGTATCTCTGCCTGACCACTGTTCTTATGTTTCATAATGAAAATGTTCATCGAAAGTGCAGACACAAGCGGTTCTGCGATACAATCTGGTTCTCTCCCTCTGGATTGTTGTGTGTGTATGTGTGTGTGTGTGTGTGTGTGTATGTGTGTGTAGCCCTAAGAACACCAGTGGTTCTTGTGAAATATTAACAGTGGTCAAGGCGAACGGAGCAAGGAGGTATTTCACAAGGTGTTCCCGGCACAGGGACCACACGTGAGCCGCAAGGCACGGCCTCTCCTGCACCTCGGCCTCCGCTAGCGTGAAGAAAGGAAAAAAAAAGCTCTGTTTGAAGAAGTCAAGGACATGTCAAAACAAACAGACTACCAGCAGCACCTGGCCTGCCAGCAGTCCAGTATCTGGACAGAGGGGCATAGAGGAGTGGGAGTTCTCACAGCTTTCTGCTGGCCACAAGGTCAGTACCCACACCCTTGAGTTTACAACGCTGCAGTCTGGACAGAGCTGCAAATCCTCACAATTAGGCGCTGCATTACACAACTGAATAAAAAAGATAATCACCGTAATAGGATGATGGCTTTATATGAGCCTCATAAGACTTCAGTTTAAGAGTTTCTTGACGTCAGAATTTAGGTGGTTTACTTCTTAAAACCCCAAATTACAAAAATATGTTGACACCCTTCCCCCCCCCCCCCCCCCCCCCCCCCACTGTAAACGCAGTTTCAATTTAAAACGACTACATGGACAATGGTCTTCAAGATCGCAGCGGTCAGTGTGTGTAGTAAATTCCGAACTCAACAACCACACAACAGTTCACTCAACGCCGGTCTCCTTTACGGCTACTGCCGGTGTCGCTCTCATTTCTTTTTCATCCATCTGGCCAAAGTGTCCACAGACGAAGGGCTTGCCCAGAGGGGAAAAACATGAGGAGTGGCACACGTGGGTGGACTTACTCAAGAGCCTGACCCCACCTCGGTCCTTCCTGCCTGACTTCTGTTTGATTGCACCAGGGCATAGAGGGGCGATTCTTGGGCAATGTAGGACGATTTGCTGTTGTTTTTGTAGCTGATTGTTGTTGTAGTGACTAAATATGTCTTAGGAATCAAAATAGTGTTGTTGTTATCGGATGGCAAAGACAGGACACTGGAGTAAGAATGTACGATGTAGTTAGGTAGGAGTAAGCCAAGAGATGTCATGATGCCGTGCTCAACAATCTGTAGTTATAAGGTCGACCAAAGTTAAAGTTAGCTACAAAGGCGTCCAAAATAATTGTGTGTTTGTGTGTGATCAGAAATAACTTGTGCGCTCACAGGCAGTGCGTGTTTTGTCCGCTCCAGAGAGTCGTGCGTGGTGCCGTATGGAACGCAACCTTATAAGCCTCTCTCCGCTGTTTGTGTGTTGGCTCGGCAAGTAATTACACTAATCTCTTAACTTACGCCCCCTCCCCCCTCCCCACCCTGCTTCCCAACCGTAATGGCCTGCAGTGCACCCCACCCCCAGGCCTGCCCCAGCACAACACATTCCACACATAGCCGACAAGAGGTCTGCACAACCCTGCTGTCACCACCTACAGCAGGGACCCCCATTCCCTCTCAACCACATCCATTCAGCAGGGAATTCCCTCGTTATTCAATCAAAGCCGCTAATTCCATAGGTTTTTATTGTCGTCTCATGCAGGGCTGCCAACCAAAGAGGCAATATGGGGAATTTTGGATTCCTTGCTTTTCAGAAAGCCTCAGTATGTTTTTGTCTCAGTTCTATATCTGAAGAGGCAAAGAACAAACACACACACACACGCACACACACACACACACACTATTTACTTGTATTACCTGTCTTTCCTTCTTAGTGTCTTATGACTTAATACCTTTATGTAAAGCTGGCTCCATCAATGTCACTCTATAACTCGCCATTGGACACTGAGCCGATTGCTTGTCACTTTAAAAGCAGACACTGGAACTTCAAGCTTAAGGGCATGACAAACACATCTGACAAGCTGTGCAATTTGATTGCAGATTAAATCTCAAGGCAAACCACACTGGTTACCAAGGTCCTATGCACTTGACAATGGAATGCCATTTTTTCTTTTTCATATTCAAGGTTTCATATTCACATGACGACTTCTTGAGAACTCGTCTGTGACGGTGACAGGATGGACACACGTGCATGCTCAGACACACACACACACACACACACACACACACACACACACACACACACACACACACACACACACACACACACACACACACACACACACACACACACACACACACACACACACACACACACACAAACACACACGCACAGAGACAGACACCAAACCACTTAAACAAACAGAAACACAAACACAAACCAGAAAAAAGAAGAAGGCCTCCTCCGGCGTGTCTGGTAAATAAATTGATCAAATGGAGTTCATTAGTAATCTGATTAAGTGGCTCTTGTGTATTATCACACAGTGAATTTAATCTTGGGCGTATGTCAGTACTCAACAGCTGGTTAGCCCCCCTCCCCCTCGCTCTCCCTCCTTCTCTCTCTCTCTCTCTCTCTCTCTCTCTCTCTTTCTCCTCTTGTTTAATTTTCTCTTCATTGACTCCAGGTAGTAATGATGATCTCACCCCCCTCTCTCCCTCCTTCTCTCTCTCTCTCTCTCTCTCTCTCTCCTCTTGTTTAGTTTTCTCTTCATTGACTCCAGGTAGTAATGATGATCTCACCCCCCTCTCTCCCTCCCTCTCTCTTCTCTTCATTGCGTTCAGGTAGTAATGATAATCTCACTTCCTGCCTGTGTGTGTGTGTGTGTGTGTGTGTGTGTGTGTGTGTGTGTGTGTGTGTGTGTGTGTGTGTTTGAGAGACAGAGCATACTTCCGTCCCCCCAGGGCACCAAACACAAGCAGTGTGACGAGCGGACTGTCATTCGTCTCCCATAACCAAGGTCATCCCAGACACACAGGGCAGCACAGACACACAAGATACACAGACCCCATGAAAACAGACCCCAGGAAGCAGTGGAAGCCCTGACCAACCCTCAACCCTCAACCCTCAACAGCACAAATGGCTGAAGCAGTTGGGGACTCCAGCTTCGGAAGGAGGACCTCAAAAAGCCCTCACAGAGGCTTGAGTCTGAGGAGGCCATCTCACTGGTTGTAGAGGCAGGAGTGGTGTGAGTAGTGTGTGAAGGGGGTCGGCGGTTGAGGGTTGTGGTCAGGGGAAGGATGCTGACTCATCCTAGCGGGGGCACACCGCAAGCGTTAACGCATCACGGATGGTCAAAGTCAAGGCCTGTGGACTTTTTGACGGGAAAGAGGTGACGCAGCGAAAGCCTCGCTCAGATATTCTGCCACACCGATGACCCCGATAACCCCCCTCATAGACGCAAACAGTGAGTCGGCATCCATCCTCTCAAAAACAGCAGTCGAGTCAGACACGCACACACGTACGCAGAGATGAGAGTGTAATTCGGCACAGATGTGAAAACACAACCTACATCTTGTCAGTGCAGTGAGCAGCCAGTCAGTATCAGTCTCTTCCATCTGCACAAAAAACTGCAGAGAAAACAGATCACGAGGCACAGCAAGGCACAGCAAGGCAAGGCAGGAAGGCAGGGCAAGGCAGGCAAGCCCATACTGATGAGTCAGCAGCCAGTCGACTGTCGGCCGATCAAAGACACAGCTTTCCAAAAGTCATACAAGTCTAAGGCGTACACTACACTCTGCTGATAAGAACCCAGCCAAGTAAAACATACAAGAACACTAACATACACTAAACATACATTACACGACCCCCCCCCCACACACACACACACACACACACAGACACACACACACCTGTGCTTCAACAGCCCATAATGCAACAGTTACTGTTTCTCCTTTGTGCTGTGGGAACACCAGTGTGGGGGTGTGGTCCACATGTTGGTCAGTGTTTGATTTAATCACAGTCTACAAAGTGGGTATACAGAGAGTGTGAGAACATTCCAATCTCTGTGTTTTTTCTGTGTGTGTGTGTGTGTGTGTGTGTGTGTGTGTGTGTGTGTGTGTGTGTGTGTGTGTGTGTGTGTGTGTGTGTGTCTCTTTCTATCCTAATCTATCCTAAATGTTTGCCATTGATTGTATGCTTGCTCGATGTGTGCCTGTGTGTGCAACAGCTGAGGGAAGCATCTGCAGGCGCTCATCATCACAGAAGACCGGTTTCCCCCAGGCCCTTCCAGGTGTCAAGCTAAGGGCGTGACAAGGCTCTCCGGTGACCAAAGCCCTGACGGGTCGGAGCAGAAGAGGGCTGGAACCTTCTCGGAAATGCCTTAGAGGATTTTAGGCTTAGCCAAAAAGTAAGAGAAAATTAAACCGTGCAAAAGGCAGCAGAGAGTCAAACAGATCACAGGCTCCAAAACAAAGTCCCTGGTTTCCAATGTCAAGATGGAAGTTAGTAAACACAGAAATGGACATTCTAAGCTGCCATTAGAACTCTATGGCTGATACTGACAGAACCTGTATGCCCTTACAGAAATTTCAGGTTTCTGGCAAACAGTTGCCGCAAATATGCAGCAAGGTCAATATTTCACTTACAAATTAGGTTTCTGGCTAACAGTTGCGGTTAACTTTTGGCAATATTGCACCAAATTTGCAGAAATGGCATATGCAAATTAGGTTTGTCACCAGAAGTTCACTGGAAGTTTGCCGTTATTGGCTAAGTGTGGTGGCAAATCACTGGTGAACACATTTGCCACTTGTGGCAAAATTCTCATTGTTGCCAGACAATTGTTGCGGCCAACATGGCAGTGTGTGTTGATGTGGCGGGTTCGAGGGCCGTGAGCGGTGACAAATTTAACCTTTACAAATGGCCATAATATTCTACGTGTGAGTGTATGAGAAAGAGCTGTGTGTGCATGTGTGTTTGTGTATGATGATCAAATATGTGTGTGTGCTTGTGTCATGAAGTGCATGTTTGAGTGCTAAAGGGGAGTGTGTGGCGTTGAACGTAGTGCTAGTTTGAAGCACCTCAGCTAGTAGCGCCAGGAGCTAACGCCTGAGCTCACCGTAGCATCTCAGCTGCAGACAGCATAAGGAGTGGGAGCGCATGGGGTTCCTTGTGCTGTGTAAAGGCTCGGCATGAAGCTGGACGCCCATAGCCCATAGCTAAGTTGACATAGGTAATAATGTAAGTGGTTGCTATGCTGGTTGCCAGGTAGAGTCTGGGGTCTGGGTCTGGACGTTGGATGGGGATAGTCAGGGTCAGTGTCCAGCCTGTGGTGGAGATTATGGGCCAAAAGCAGCATGTGGGGGAGGTAATGGCTCTATTAAGGGGATGGAGCTCCTCATTAATCATGAAGATGGGCAGTGGTGTAGTGTGGTGAGTGGGGTTGTGTGCAGTGTGCTAGCCCCCTACCCCCAAACCCCCTCACACACACACACACACACACACACACACACACACACACACACACACACACACACACACACACACACACACACACACACACACACACACACACACACACACACACACACACACACACACCACACCACCCCCAATTATTCAACGTCAATGCTGGATGAGCTAGTGCAGACACCAGTGAAGATGGCAACCACCGACTGACACGCACACTCACTGACACACACACACACACACACACACACGACACAATGAGGTTCAAATTCCAAACTCCAAAAGTGTGTGTGAGCAAATGAGAGAGACACGGAGAGATAATCCAAAGCCAACTCCCCCCATGCTATCCATGGCATGTCAAACATGCAAACATGCTCAGCATACAATGTGACAACCCCCATCCCCCAACAGCGACAAACACACACACACAACTAATGACACTGCAATCAGTATAACCACAGGGGTCTGCCTCGATTTCTGACTTTGTTTGCAAAGCCTTGTAACCTTTGAAGTGCTTCAACTGATTAAATGCTGTTACGGTATCACTCATGTCCTGTGGTCTCATTTGAATTTGAATGCAGACTTGAGTAGGTCTGAATGGAGACCATTTGTACATCGAAATGACTACTCAGCGTTGGGGTTGGAGAAGCCGTATTTGAAGTTTGAGAGGGGTAATGGTGATTTGTACAAGTGACAAAGGAAAAGAGGTGGTCTGGTCAGAGAGTTCATGTGCGACATGTGACGTCAGCCAAGTGGACCAAGCGCCCATAGCCAAATAAGATCTATGATGCAGTAGGAGACCAATGGAGTCAGGCTCAGGTGGTGGCGCTGGAGTTTCAGCCATTCTTGTCTGGGCATGGTGCTATTGTGTGGTGCTGTTGCCTTAGGGTTTATAAGACAGCAAGACATATGGAGAGACAGAAAGAGAAAAAGAGAGAGAGAGAGAGAGAGAGAGAGAGAGAGAGAGAGAGAGAGAGAGAGAGAGAGTCATGAACTCAAAGGTGTCTCTGAAAACTGGCAGGACCAGACACCTGAGCCTGATGCATGTGAAGAGGGTTGTTGTTGCCGCCAGTGCACCCTGTGACCCAGAGGCCGCCATTATCTGGTGTTTATTCTGCAAGAGGGGCGAGACGTCCTGACTGACTGACAAGACAAACACGGCACTCAGAGGAATGTCAATCCTCACCACCGCCCTCGCTCAAGACTGGCGTCCTCTGGAGTCCTGAGAACCTAAGAGGCCAACCATAGCACAAGAAGAGCATCTTCCACTCGGCACAGCCCGGGTTGCAATGCTATTGGTTTGTCTGTGAAGCTCCACTCCCCCCCCCCCCCCCCCTCCCTTTCAAAAAAGAGCTATTCATGTTCATTCATTAGGTCGCTTGACTGGACCTGCTTGTGGGCGTCTTGGTCACTATTGGTGGGGGAAGGGTGGAGAAGCCAACCCTGTTGTACTATGACCATCCCACCCACCCCCCAAATGCGGAAGTGACAACGTGTGGATGAGTTGGCATTGTATACGCCATACAGAAAGGCGTGTGTATCCCGCAGCTGCGCACACACACACACGCACACACACACACACACACACACACACACACACACACACACACACACACACACACACACACACACACACACACACACACACACACACACACACACACACACACACACACACACACACACGCGCGCGCACACACACACACACACAACCCCGCCCCTCTCCGCTACTAACCAGCATCTCGGCAGTGCGGTGCAGAGGAAGCCGGCCGGCCAGCCCTGACAACGATTGCCATGGCAACCCGTGCCCATCAGCGGGAGTAGCAGCCGTCTGCACCTCTCCTCCGCATGTCATCCTCCTTCCATCCTTCCATCCATCCACCCCTCCTCCATCCTCCCCCGTTACCTTGGGAATTGGCGCTCGATAATATGATAATAAAATGAGTTCCTATTTTTTTTTTTTTTCAGTGACCTTGAGCGGAATGAATAATGAAGGACCAAAATAGCAAGAGGAAAAAAGGAGAGGGAGGGATGGGAGAATGGAGGAGGAAAAAAAAATCTAAACCAGATTTAGGATCCCTGTCCTTCTAGCACGCTTAGCTAACCACGCCTTGCTAATCAAACGCAAGCTAATGGGGCAGAGAGACAGAAATAAATAAAGAATTGCGAAGCCTCTGCCGTGACTGACAACTCATGGCAGTCAATCCGCGCCACATGTGCTAATTGCTAAAAGACGGCCGTCAACAGTTCCAGATGTGGCTGGCGCGGTATTTTCCGCCGGCAGACTTTCTTTTGTTTTTCTTCATCTACTTCATCTCGTTTCAGGGGAGCCAATCGGACAGTTTATGCTGCCACTTCATCTGATAGCACCTATGAGGCTTGTAGCCATCAAACAAGCGTGCACATACACGGTCACACATGCACAATCTCTCTCTTACACACGTATACCCGCACACACAAACACACACAGTCTCTCTCTTACACACGTATACCCGCACACACAAACACACACAGTCTCTCTCTTACATCCATACACACACAGTCTCTCTTACATCCATACACACACAGTCTCTCTTACATCCACACACGCACGCACGCATGCACGCTCCACACACACACACACATTCAGCATTCAGAGGGACAGCTTGTGATCTCAAGGTGCTGGACCAGTGGGATGTAAGAAATGGGGAACAATAATGACGGACTGCCTGCTGCTGTTGCTTTGCCCCCCGGCACAAAAACAGCCCCCGTCCTACTGGAGGGGGTAACAAATGACCACAAACAGAGCGTCCACGGCCACTGGAGAGGGTCTAAGCCCTTCCGAGGGGGGCAGGAAGGGAGAGCGAGCGTGAGAGCTGCTTTCGGCCGGCGCCACAGGGTGCAGAGCTGTGATGGACATGGTGACAGCTCCAATACGTGCGCACGCACGCACGCACGCACGCACGCACGCACGCACGCACGCACGCACGCACGCACGCACACTACTGTGTTTCACATTACCAGCCTAGGGGAAAGCTGAGAGCGAAAGGAGGATGGAGTGAGAGAGAAAGAAAGAGAAGTGATAATGCTTCTTCAGCCCCTGCTCAATATCACTATTACAACACTTACAGAATGAGAGAAAGCCAGAGTGGCAGGGAGAGAGAGAGAGAGAGAGAGAGAGAGAGAGAGAGAGAGAGAGAGAGAGAGAGCGAGAGAGAGAGAGAGAGAGAGAGAGAGAGAGAGCACAAGGTTGTTTAGCATGTGACAGGAGAGCAGTGGAAAAAAAGACCTGATAACAGACACAGAACAGAGAGAGAGACAGATACAGAGAGAGACAGAAAGAGAGAGAGACAGATACAGAGAGAGACAGATAGAGAGAGAGAGACAGAAAGAGAGAGAGTGAAAGAGAGAGAGACAGATACAGAGAGAGACAGATAGAGAGAGACAGATAGAGAGAGAGACAGATAGAGAGAGAGAGACAGAAAGAGAGAGAGTGAAAGAGAGAGAGAGGGAAAAAGAGGGCAGTCTATGACCAAGGTGATCTTCTCCTTCTCCACTTCTCTTCTCTCTCCCTTGCACGCAACACTGACCTCCTTATCTCCTTCCAACCCAACCCCTAATAAAAATGGTTGCCTGTTTCCCCCTCATCACCCCCCCCCCCCCCCCGTCTGTCTGTCTCACACACACACACACACACACCTTCTCTCTGTCGCTTGCTATCTCACGTCATCGTAGCCACAGCCAAACAGAACGCATATTACAACCTGTTGGAAGCGGAGTTACATTCATTCATTCAGACAGAGTTCACAGCTGAAGGTGAATGAAGGTGACAAGGGCAAACATCGGCTTCAGCAGAGCCACACCGTTAAGTCCATTCTGTTGCACCCTCCTCACCCACCCCCACCCACCCTCCCCACACACACACACACGACACACACACGACACACACACACGACACACATACAAGCACATATAGAACTCCAAGAGTACTAGAAATCAACACCCTCAGCCAAGAAATGATAGACCCAGAAGGTGTTTTAACTGAAAGGACTGTGATTAACTGCAGGGGATGAAACTACATGGTGTACCGTCTATACATTCCACGCCAGTGGCACTCGAACGCACACTGCATAAAGAGCCACACAAATACATTCACAAACAAACACACACAAACACACAATCACATTCACCAAAAAAAAAAAAAAACACGTCCCTGATGCCTGTGGTTTGAATTTGCCCGTAGCAGGCGTGTCTGGTAATGTTGAGGCTTGCGTTGGCTTACCTGCTATTCCAATAGACGGGCTTGATAAGTGCTCTGCATCCCCCTGAGAAGTGAAGCTAAGCAACCGGCTTCTGCATCGGTGCAGGGGAAACGCCAGGCATGGGGAGGAGAAGAGAGAGAGAGGGACAGAGAGAGAGAGAGAGAGAGAGAGAGAGAGAGAGGGACAGAGAGAGAGAGAGAGAGAGGGACAGAGAGAGAGAGAGAGAGAGAGAGAGAGAGAGAGAGGGACAGAGAGAGAGAGAGAGAGAGAGAGAGAGAGGGACAGAGAGAGAGAGAGAGAGAGAGAGAGAGAGGGACAGAGAGAGAGAGAGAGAGGAAGAGAGAAAGGAAATAACTGCTGGCTTCTTTGCACAGAGGCAAAAAAACGTGACACGCTGCGACACGCTGGTCTGTCAGTGTCTCTCTCCCATCCGCAAAATAAACCAAAAAAGAAAAAAACCCACACGTCCACCGTGGCACACACAGTGAAAAACGCAGTCCAATAGAGTCCAGCGCAGTCCAGTCTTTTCCGCTCTGTTCCGCAGTGTCTGCGCCAGGGAAGCGCTGGGTGTATGTTCCAGAGGCTGACCGCTCGCAGCGCCGGCTGGAGGGCTAACGCAGGCTGCAGCGCTGACGAGGGAAACGAGGCTGAGAGGAGCGCAGAGGTCCCTGCAGCTCAGCAGTGCACAGGAGTGTGGAGCAGCGCTGACTGAGGCGCTGAAGCTCCTTCACTGGTGCGCACACACACACACACACACACACACACACACACACACACACACACACACTCACTCTCGGCTCCTCCCTGCTGCTGGTGTGCACAACCTCCCCCCTCTCAAACAAATGCCCTCCCCCTTCACACACACACACACTCTCTTTCTCTCTCTTTCTAAGCAGAGGCACAGATGTTACTATTGTCAAGCCCCTCCCCTTTTCAACACCCCCAGGTTCCTCATAGGAGGATGGCCTGGTCTGGCCGACGCCCACTGGTCTTCACACAGTGTAACCAAATCCACACACTCACACTCCCCACCCCCACTCACAGTGACACAGTCACACACACCCTGTCATTGGTTTGTTTTGAGGCAGGCTGTGAGAACCTAAGTGTATGAGGGTGTGTGTGTATGAGACTGTATATGTGCATGAATGTATATTTACACGTCTATGGATGTGTGCGTGCGTGCGTGCGTGCGTGCGTGCGTGCGTGCGTGCGTGCGAAGAGAGAAAAATGTGTGTGTAAAGAGAGAAAGCATGTTTCAGCAGACACTGAGAGGAAATAAAAAGAGAGAAAGCAAGAGAGAGAAAGAGAAGGAATGAGAGAGGGAGAGAAAGAGAGAAAGAAAAAAAGAGAAGGAGAGAAAGAAAGAAAGAGAGAGAGAGAGAGAGAGAGAGAGAGAGAGAGAACACTCCACAGTGCAGTAGTAGAGGTTAAGTCCAGCAGAGTCCAGCGGCACATTACGGAGATGGCTCACGTCGCAGAGAAGGGAACTCGAGGGGTCACTGCGCCGCATATGAGAACAAGACCTGACAAACACTTCCTGCAGGAGAATATTTGGAGTGCCATTCACAAGCAAACACAAACACACACGCACAGACACACACACGCAGGGGCAAGAACACACACGGGGACACACACATATACTTATGCAGTCTTACATGCATACATTTACACATATTCACCCACACACCCACACCCACACCCACACCCACACCCACACCCACACCCACACCCACACCCACACCCACACCCACACCCACACCCACACCCACACCCACACCCACACCCACACACACACACACA
>NW_027468859.1:8182149-8219649 GCF_046254945.1 Alosa pseudoharengus
TGTGTGTGTGTGTGTGTGTGTGTGTGTGTGTGTGTGTGTGTGTGTGTGTGTGTGTGTGTGTGTGTGTGAGTTATGTCTCCAGCTGACTTTCGTGAGGTGCGCGTGTGCAAGTCCAGGCCTGCCCCCAGTGCCGCACCCTCTGGTCTGCAGGCCCCGTCTGGTGGAGCCCACTAACCCCCAGGGCTGGGGATCGTAGGACAGCTCACCGTTTCATTTAATCACAGATTACCGCAATCTGCGACGTCAACTCTCTCTCATCACCGACAACAGAGGTCGACAACGACGACGACGACAACAACGACAACGCCTACTGATTAGCGCTTCGGACTTGTAACCGTAGGGTTGCCGGTTCGAGCCCCGACCAGTAGGCACGGCTGAAGTGCCCTTGAGCAAGGCTCCTAACCCCTCACTGCTCCCAGAGCGCCGCTGTTGTTGCAGGCAGCTCACTTCGTCAGGGTAGTGTGTGCTTCACCTCACTGTGTGTGTTCACTGTGTGCTGAGTGTGTTTCACTAATTCACATATTGGGATAAATGCAGAGACCAAATTTCCCTCACGGGATCAAAAGAGTATATATACTTATATACCAGTGGTTCTTAACTGGTCTGGCTTTGGGACCCACAATTTCCCATTTTCATTTAGTCGCGACCCATATTTTTTTTTTTTTAGTGTTCAAGCCAACAGATAAGGTGAGCTAACATGATAAGACACGCAAAGTGCCTGTAGGCCTACTTGTTTAGAACATGCTGATGTTTGGCATTACATTTCAGGATATTAAGATAGTACTGTAGATCTGACAAAGTAGCACTTAAAATGGGTGATTTTTTATTTATTTTTTTACCCACAAGCTCCACGACCCACCCAGAATGGTTCCGCGACCCACTTTTGGGTCCTGACCCACCAGTTAAGAAACACTGTTATATACTATACTATATACAACAACAACTACTGCAAAGCACCAGTTGCTAAGGAAGACGAAAGGGTGTGACCTCTGTAGTTTATGATGATGAATCATGCCCACGGGTGTGTGAGTGTATCGTGGCTGTGATATAACCGTTGGCGTGGGGGAGTGAGTTCCAGGAACAGACGAGATAGGGGCCAGGTGCTCTGCTGCTCGATGGTCTCCCGTCAACAGGTGAGGGCATTGTGACAACATCAGCAGAGCGACGCGGGGTGACGTGATGAGCACCGCCAAATGGGTCTCGCACGCAAACGCGGTGTGTGCACATGTCAAATGCTCACTCGCGGCTGTGTGTTAAAACACTGGGCCTACACACACACACACACACACACACACACACACACACACACACACACACACACACAGGAAAACACTGAAGCCTGAGGGACAGACAAAACAAAGACGTTAACAGACAGACTCACAAGCTTGAAAGTCGGGCAAACACAGACATTGACAGTCAAACCCCAGTGCCTGAAGCTCTGGTAGACACAGACATGAACAGTCAAACACCTATGCTTAAAGGTCAGACTCAGACAGGGTATGGCCTTCTCCCAATACACAGACGTCAAATGTTTTTCTACATGCCTGCAACAATTGGGAAAAATGCTGTGGATTCAAATCAGAATATACTTAGGGTAGTTTATCCGTAGATTACACCGGCATTCCCGCAGGCAGACAGGGGTCTAGCATGGCCAATTAAGCTCACCTCCAGGCAATGTTACAGAGCCAAAATGGGCCATTTAGCTCCAGTCGCTGGACAAGGAGACTTTGCCATTCAACGTTTCCCGAGCCTGCCAAATGTGTAGTTGAACAAGCAAGCTCTGGTGCACACAACCTGAAGCATGGAAAAACAAGATCACTATCTCTCTCTTTCCCTCTTTTCTCCCCTTTTCCTTTTCTCTCTCCTGGACTGATAAACATCTACTGAACAACAAAAGCGTCTACCCCCCCCCCCCCCTTACATGCACAATCTCCCTCTTACATCCATGCGCGCGCGCGCACACGCACACACACACACACACACACACACACACACACACACACACACACACACACACACGGCTTGTTTGACAACCCCTGGGTTGTATGTCGGTGTGCAAAATGAGTTGGACAGGTATCTGATATGGACCACATCATTACCCAGTCACTGGGCTGGCTGGCTAGCAGTAGCAGCAGTCCCCACTCAAAAGGTGGCAGGAAGTGAAATACTCAGAATGTGGCTTGAAAAGGCTCAAGGGTAAACCGATCGGTTTGTGTTTTTCTTCTGTTGTTGTTTTCTCTATGACAAATTCAAATTGATGTCTGTGTCTAGCAGGAATGAATTGGCTTCTTAAATCTGTCACAGTCCTACCTCCTACACACATCTTACCCACCCACCCAAGAGGCTCCTAACCTCCACTATAATTATTCTTACGCTCTTTTCAATTAAAAACAACGGGCCAAATTTCATGGGCAAGACAACTGGCCCTTCAACCGCATGAAGGCTTCGTCCTGCCCAAGCACTCGACATCAAAGTGACAGCATCCCACTCGTGACCAGAGGCTTGGCGACGTTGGGATGGACCCAATACACAGTGGTGGAAAAAAGAAAAGGGAAGGGGATGGCTTTTTTTCTTCCCAGCCCCTGAGACCCCTCGTGTCAAATTAAAAGCTTGGAGAGGGTCCCTTCCCTTCCCTTCCCACCACCTTCTCCCCAGCTTCTAATTACTGCTGGCAGCATTGGCATGGCTTTACAAGGGCTAGGCCCTCTCCTCTCTCTCTCTCTGCTCCCACTCTAATCTTCTTATAGGACCGCAGGAACTATGAAACGAGCCTCTTCTCGATCTCACGCAGTCCGGGCACTATACTTTTACCCCTAACCAAAGAAAAATGTCAACACACACACACACACACACATGCATACGCACACACACACACACGCACACGCACACGCACACGCACACGCTTTAAATAGAGTCCACCTCACATGCTTTTAATGCCATCTCTACCAACATGCTGTAGTCTGTGTGTGTGTGGCGGGAGGGGGGGGGGGGGATTTCAGTGCAATTCAGACAGACAAATGACTTCAAATGACATGAGGACCAAACAACAGTAAACAACCACTGCACAAGTGGGTGTTTAAGTGGAATAATGTGTTTCACCACGACAGTCTCTGAGGGACTATCACACAGTTCTCTGTGTAGATATAGATTTTGACACCGCAGTGGTTCAGTCATGTGTTGATTTTGACACCGCAGTGAGAGCTGTGTGGACAGGGCTTGTCTAACTGTCAGACCACGAATGTGTTCGTATTTAGTCATCACAATGTATATTTCCATCAAGTTCATCATCTAACTTCATTGGTCCTTCTCTTACGGTATATGTTTACAATTTGTGTGTGACCAATCAGGAATAAGCATGTAAAAATGCAAGGTCATTGGCGATATCCCAAATGACATGTCTATTAAAGGGCTATCTGAAAACCTGGGTTTTCGTGACTCAGCTGAGGGTCAAGCCTGCATGACCTGCTCTGGGCCCAGATGTGCAGGGTGCTTACGGATGAGGAACATCACAGGGCATCAGAGCCAGACACTTTTCTCGAAACTCAGTGATCCTATCAGCATCTGGTTTTCTGAGAACTTGCTTGTGACACCAGCACACACATTTTCCCTTTGAGCAGATAAGCATATCTATCTAAATCTCTATCTATATCTTGAAACCCACTGCAGCCAAGCACAGGCAGCAGTTGCATTGCAGGGCATCATATTTAAATAATTATTTTAATAGCCAATAGACTGTCAGACTTGACTGTCTCCATCAGAGCATTTATAAATCTGAAGCAAAAAGGAAACATAGTGTTTGTTATAGCGTTTCATCAATCTTCCATTCTTCTTATCCATTTTTTTTTATAAATAGAGCTATTTTATCTGTCAAACAAGTCTATTGAGCGGAAACACATATTGTCCATGTTGAGACTTGAACATGTGCACAGCAAATGATACTCAAACTAGGAACTGGACTGGACTGGCCTGCTGTCTGCCATTCATGCTAAAAGAATTCCCAGATTTCAATGGAGAGGGAGGCGGAAACGCGCCAGCTGTCGCCACTGCCGGTGCCGGGAACCTGCTTCCGCACGATAGCTGGAATATGGGAGGTTAACGGCCGGTGTTTGAATTCGCCAATCCCCCCAGATGTGTCCTTGTCTTTTTCAAGCTAGAGGTTTTACTTCCTCTGAACTCAATGCAACAGACCAGCCTTCTTCCCTGGGCATGAGCCACAGCACATGCTAGCCACAGCTCTGCACAGATGCTGCGATCGAGCAGTGAATCAGCCGTCGGCCTCACAGTCAACAACAGCATCATGAAAGGAAAGAGTGTGACATGAATGTTCTAAAGCACAGATGAGAATGCTTAAGCTGACGATACACAAAGCAAATTTTTGAGCAATGTTGCTGTGGAATGTTCCGGAGCATTGTTGTTCGGGTACATTTCCATTAATATTGAGCATCAACTTTTTTCTAGGAGAACTTAACATGTTCATCCAATCAGAATACATGGAACTAGTTGTGTGATTGATTGCCCACCAACATTGCTCAAATACTTCATGGATAGATCATCAGCCTTAGCCACAGCCCTTGTGGAAAGTGTCTGAAGCCATGTAAATAAGCTCTGTATAAATATATGACTTAAGAGGATACAAATGTTTAGGTTGTTTTGGGTCTTTACTTGCACTCTTGAGGACCTCAAGAAAAAAAAAAAAACATTGTCCCTGAGGGAATGCTCAGAAAATGTGACCCTTGCTCAGTGATCCATCCCCACCTGCAAACTCCATCTCCTTTTTACAAGTATTGGCTTTGACAGATATCACCAGATGCGCAACACTGCCAAGAAATTCAGAATCAGAGTTGAGGTTGAGGCCAGAACACCATCAAAAAAGTGGATCAGCCAACTGAAGTCTCCTTTGCACTATTGGTTTAACACAACTTTGGTACTAGCATGGCTAATTGCTGTCGGAGTCAAGGTAGAGCTGATCAAAGGAAGATTTGCAATTGCAAATGAAGCTAAGCTACTGTAAGCTTAACTGTATTCGCTTAACACTATTTTAGCATTAGCATAGCTAATGGTTATTAAACTGTGGTTGCGACCATAGAGCCTTTATGAGGGACAAGTACCCATAAAAGCCTCTGAGATACATGTTTATGTTCAAATTGTAAATGTGATTCCAGTCTGTTGACACACATAATTATGACCCCATTCATAAACAGCAAATAGAAATCTGATATGTTTTACAACCTAGGCTTCCTTGCATGTTGAAGGGCATTATTATTATGCCATAGTATGAAATGTCTATGCAAACTCAGAGTATTCCACAGAGTATAAGTGTGATTTCTATAATGTTTTACAGACCTTTTCCACATGGGTATTTTATTTGCTTTTCTCATTTCTATTTCTGGCAGCTGCGGTCATAAGGTTAGAGGTAATGGTTAGCTAACCCAAGTGAGTGGGGAAGAGAGACAGAGACTTGTGAGAAATGTCCACCAAGCTGCTGACTCACTGCCGCCGCCAAAGTAGAAGCCACTTACTCCCTCCGCCTCCCAGTCGGTTAAGCCTTCACAACCACCTACGTACACGACAGAGAACGCCAGAGAAACATGAGCTACGACATTAGTCTTAAACTTGGGCAGGGTGCCCTCTGCTCCACTTGCTTTAAGATACTTCTTGGCAGTACACTTTGCCTTGCATGGAAGGAGACCAGGAAGACTGTTGATGGGCTTTGGACAGAGAGAGAGAGAGCGAGAGCGAGTGAGAGAGAAAGAGAGCGCGCATTTCGATATCCTGTATTCTACGAAATAGCAGTTCTTTTTAATCTTAATGTCATGATATTTCCTGGGTTATTTCAAGACGGTTTCTCTTTGTAGTGTCTGTGTGTTTGTGTGTGTGTGTGTGTGTGTGTGTGTAGTGAGAGATGTCTGACGAGACAGAGGGATCAGTACGTCAGTGTTGTCATACCTGTGCGGTAAGAAGCTTAGCCACTGGACTATCGCATCTTTGGCCGTGACTGAGGACTAAGAGAGTAAAAACAGGCCCACCTGACAACATACCTGGCCAAACCTACTATCTATAGAATGGCCTAATTCCACCAAGATGAGCCCTATAGCTTAGGTGCTGTATAGCATAGCTTGCAGGCCTCCCTCTCTCTCTGTGTGTCTGTAGCCGAGTGCTGACGGGGATTAAAAGTGGACTTGGAGTGAGTCATGACACCGAGCACCACTGATCTGAAAACATCTGTTCTCCAAACATCCCACTCCAGTACGGAAATAGACTGCAGTTACGTATATGTGCTGTTTATCGTGGGACCAGTGCCAGTGAGGATCTGCTTGGATTTTGAAGAGGCTTCAACACCTTACTGTGTTTCCTTGCGTGTATATTACTCTTTGTGGATTAATTGGTCTGCAGAATGTGAAGTGTGTGTGTGTGTGTGTGTGTGTGTGTGTGTGTGTGGGGGGGGGGGGGGGGGGGGCCGTGTCGGGGGATTGGCTGGACATGCCTGTGGTGTGGTTAAACATGTGGTCAGTTAAAGTTTTGCAACAAAAATAAAGGGAGAGTGGGCAACTATGGTAAGCTGGATAGAACAGAAAGAACAAAAATCAACACAAGCAACATACAGCATAAGGATTACCATCTCATCGGGCCCACTATTTGCTTATTATATGCAATTTTCTCAAGAGAAAGTAATTTCAGCAATCAAAGCTTAAGAGGTTTCACTCACGAATCTCCCTCAGAAAGTGGAACATATTTTTGACGTTTGTTTACTGAAAACTCAGCATGACACCAAAAAAGTTCATATACTTGCCACTTACAACGCATTCTCTTAGAGCTAGAACACGTAATGGGACAAGAGTGGCAAATTATGCTGTTAGAGCAACAGAATTAAACATAGACAAAGCATGCAACCTTGACCCGACCTTAAACTTTTCAGTTGAGCCTTTTAGGTTTATGTCTCGGCGAATTCTGCTTTAAACCGAATTAAACAGAAGCATGGCCTTTCATTTGAGAGTGCTTCACTAATATCTTCACAAATATCATGTCCTCACATGAAGATGTGATTAATCCTTGAAAATACCGCAGCTACCCTCAGACAAAGGCCTCTTGAGTTAAGATGAGAACAATACATTCACCGATAAGTGCCCTCAGGATATGGTTGGCTGGACAGCAGGGCTCCAGAGTGCGACCAATTTGGTCGCATATGCGACCTAATTTTTCAAAAGTGCGACTAAAAAAAATCGGAGGTCGCACCGGTGCGCCCTATTCTAGAGAGAAGTGTCCGCATTGAAACTCTACCTTTGGTTCAATAACAGACACATATTTGGCCAATATCGTGGTTTAAACAAATCACAGATAGTGAAGGGCGGGACCTCCCCTCTGATTGGCCGTGGCCCAGTGCCTGTGAGTAAATTTGAAAATGCGTGTGCTGCAGAGAGAGAGAGAGAGCGAGGGAGGTCAGAGACCCGTCAGATAAACAGAGTGGATGTAGTTGCATTACAGTGTGGTCACATAGGCCGAGATAAATGTCCCCTCTCCCCACTGCCTTTCAGCGGCTGGCAGCAGCAAACCGATCAGACGAGCCCGAGATGATGATCAAGTTTATCGTTGCCTACGATAGGCCTAGTGAAACTTCCCTTCACCAAGTTCAGTCCGAAATAATTATTCACCAGAAAAATTGTTTGAACGTAGGCTAAACCCGACGTACAGGAATGCCACTTGCGCCAAATTTATAGGAGTCGTTGCAGATGAAAAGACGTCTTAAAATTGCGAACAATGCATACAACGACCGAACGACAGAGATACAGATATCGCCGAAAAGGAGTGCGTCATTGACCGCAGTTACATGCAGGGAGTAACCCGGTTTTCAACAGCAATATTCGTTTTGCGCGCGAGTTGCGTAAACTCATTCTGATGGCATCAATCAATTTAATCCGGTATCTGGCGCAAACCGAATATCGCTGCTACATTTAAAGCCCGAATATTCCCTGCATGTATACAGTGGTCATTGTGTACGGTGAATTGAATGGACACATTTAGATCGAGCATGGCAAGTCATTGCAATAGCCTATAATAATAGGCCTACCATTTCGTTACTGCATTAACCATGTTCTTATTGAAAATTTTAAAATACTAAAATTAAAAAGTAAATTGCATTGTGGGGCTGTCAAATGATTATTGCAATCATCATTGCAAAATCACATAAAAATCCCCCAGGCTACTTGGAACATCTCTTTAAATTGTGCTCAAATACATTTCTATGGAAGATGCTAGCATGGCGAGCTGGTTTAGCCAAGGCCTAAAGATCATGAAGGATAGTATGTAAAACATTGAGCCATGAGATGTGCAGTTTGAAGCCCTTAAAAGACGTGCACTGTTAATTTACTCACTGTTATTTTTATTTAATACATCTTGAGATGTTTTAAGTTTAAATTTCAGCTCAGTGAAGCACTTAAAGCACCAACACTTCATTAAGTTACTTTTCTTGTAGAATTGTAAATCATAAGTCATAGGACAACCTATATAGGACAGTAATTAAGGGAAAAAAAGTGAACCTGCTGCGGTGTTAAGTGCGATGTGGTTGAAAATTTGGGTGCACCTAACTTTTGTGCTGGTGCACCTAAGAAATAAAGTTAGGCGCACCAGTGCAACCAGTGCAAAAAGTTAGTCTGGAGCCCTGGGACATCAGGATCAGCACAGAGGCAAAGAGAGGACCAGGAGGCCTTAGGCCATGTCCACACGTAAGGAGATTTTTGTAATGCGTTTTGGCCTCTCGTCCAAACGAAAACTCTGTTTCCGTCACTGTAAGGATATTTTTTTTAAACTTCAGCCGAAAAGAAGATTGTCAAAATCTCTGTTTCAGTGTTCACGTGTGGACAGGGGAAAATGGAGTTTTTGGATTGTGACAGATAAAGAGAACAGATATTGCCATCTGATAAAGAGAACAGATATTGCCATCTGATAAAGAGAACAGATATTGCCATCTGTTTGATTGACGTGTTCTCAACAGCTGGCTATTGTGTGGACATGGCCTCAGACCAACAGCCTAGCAGGGAATTATCAGATATTACTTTGTCCAGCGCAAACAAGAAAAAACAAGAAATCACTTAAATGACTTTTATGAAAGCGTTTTATCTGTAAAAATCAAGGAGATCAAGACTTAAATTATGACCACGGAACCTCATTTTACAGCCACCGTTTCTGCCAGGAGTCTTTAAACCAGGCCAGGAAATCCACTTGCAGGGTATTGTTTTGTTTACGAATTCCTTCATCTATACCCGACTGCCATGGATTGAGCCATCATCTTGACGTCTAGCTATGAGGTCAAAAGTAATACATCAAAATGTCTGGTTCTTTAAGTCTGTGATTCTGGGAACTCTGAAGCTGAACAATAGCTTCATGAACCAAAGCAGAGAACACCCATCTTGGTAACACAGTCTGCCCTACACAGGAAGGGCATCTGCTCACCTCACATCAACCTAGGTGGTGAAGGCTTAACCCAACTCCATGTGCAGTCTGCCGTCTGAATCTCAGTGTCTAACATCCAAACGTAATCAGTTGCACTGTACGTGCCAACGGTAGATCCCTGCAGGGACTGTCTATACTACATCCAGTGTTACAAAACCCACTGGCACTATGCCAACGTCTGACTTACACCCCCCCCCCCCTTCAACACACACACACACCCTCTCCCTGGCCCCCCATCATCTCCATGGGACCCCAGCCAAAAGGGGCCAGCTTTACAGACTTCCACAATCTCCACCCTGTCTATTAGCACACAGTTGATGACTGACTAAGACAAAAGACTCTTGACAGTTTCACCACAGATACAACCCCACCAAGTTCAATGGGACACCTCCTCTTATCTTTGTGCCCCTCCATCCAGCCTACTCCCAGTCCACAAAGGGTCTGCTTAGGATCTGGCTGGCTGGCTGGTGGTCTGTCATGTGTCCAGTCCTGACTCCCCTGCCATGTTTGTTGCTAATACAAAACGAGCACAGCACCCAGTGGCTTGGTTACCAGCAGCAATTTGTGCCTTCTCATTACCAGGCTAATTCCAACGTTGGCAGCACTCTCTCTTTCATTCTCTCTCTGTCGCTCTCTACATCCCTCTCTCTCTCCCTCTGTAGAGAGCCTGACATAAGGGATGTCTACAGGTTCCCGTACATGTCGATCTTTTAAGGATGTCTATATTGGATGTTCTCATGCATTGTGTGTTTTAAGGGTGCTGCAAAAAGTTTGAATACTGGTTCAATAAAAGTGTTAACCTCACTCTCTGCATCACACTCTCTCTCTTCATCACACTCTCTCTCTCACTCTCTGCAGCTCTCACTCTCTGCATCTGTCCTTGTTCTCTCTCACTCTGCATCTCTTACTCTGCATCTCTCTCTCTGCATCTCTCTCTCTGCATCTCTCTCTCTCTCTGCATCACACTCTCTCTCTGCATCTTTTTTTCTCCCTGTCTCTCTGCATCTCTCTCTCTCTCTCTCTCTCTCTCTCTCTGCATCACACTCTCTCTCTGCATCTTTCTCTCACTCTCTCTCTCTGCATCTCTCTCTGCTATGAGGACAGGTTTTAGGGCACTGCAGTACTGAAGTGGGTCAACATCCATCGTTGGGACTCCAGGGCAACAGAGGACACAGTGTGGCATGCTAAACTTAGCCACTGAATCACACGGCAGCTAGGCCTCCCTCTGAAAGGCTGAACTTGATTCGATTTGAAACACAGTCCAGAAAGGATGACACAGCCGGATGGCTTGGCAGAGTCTAGGGCAAAGCAACAGCAAACCATGAAAACGTATTGGTACATCTAAATCAGTAGTCTATGTCCGTGATAGAGAGTAACAGTGAAAGGTCCCAAAGCATCCCAAAGGTCATCTGGTTAGGTGCAGGATCTAAAGCACATAGTATACTAGAGATAAGAGATCATTTGCACACTAAGGAGCTCTCGTTTAATGTTTATTTTAATTTGCAGTAAAGAGTAGGCTAAACCAGGAATATTATTATTTCCCTTTCAAATCTTATTTTTCCTGAGATGACCATTAAAATTCAGGAGCTCTTTTCTGAGAGAGGTTTAATCAGACCTATGCATGATCCCCACATTAAAAACACAAAGCAATTGCCATTAGGAAAGCCCATCAACCAAACAGATCAAAACAAATAAACAGCCCACAGCAAGAGCACCAATCAACATCAGTAGTCTGAATCAATGAAAAGTAATCCCATTTAACTTTAAGAGTGAATGAGTTAACCATGACTGTGGTCAGTAGTTTCCTGTCCCCATGACATCACTAACACACACATAGAAGAGTTTTCTAATTAAGCCTACTTAAGAGACAGAACAAAGTCAGCCCCTCTCTCTTTCCACTTCCCTGGAGTGGAAATACTACTTTAAGTTGCCCCTGCCAGTTACTACACAACTATGCAATGAGGGAGGGAAGGGAGCAATTCTGCATCTTCTGAAGCCAATGACACGTGTATATTTTATGAGAGAAAGTACTAATTATGTGTTCCCATCTAATCCAATGAGATGTGTTCTTTTTAATGAAAACCACATCAAAGTCTTCTTTTTTGTCAAAGGGTTAACACATCTTTTATATGTTTGGGAGATCAATCAAATGAGGGATATTTAAGCGTTTTAAACCCTCTGAATTCCACGTCCAAAGAGAAAGAAAAGGTAGCTTCTGGCTCGGCTGAGGTATGAGGGCAATTTACGAGGATCCCATGAACCCTGACAAGCCTCGACTTTGAAACAACCTCTTCTTTACCTCAAAGGAATGGTGAAAGTCTCGAGTCACCTCTGGCTCTGTGTTTCCAAGAGATGAAACGCAGAAACTCTCCATGAGCTCCACTCGTCGTGGCCTCGAGGCAGCCGCAACAATCTGGTTACAGAGTCAAGAATTTTCACCTTCCTCAAAGGGCTTTTTTTCCTGTCAGGAGCTTAACGTGAAGCTTGACTTCACTCAATGTATTCATTTCAAATGACCTCATGCCAATAAAGTCCTAATAACCAATTACGGGAACCATACGCGCAAAACATTCAGTTTTGTATATGGAAAAGATATTAAACTTGACTGGTTGACTGGTGTTGTTAAGTAGATGCTTGTATCCAAAGCGACATGGAATCATGACTAGGTTCCTGGAACCCAGACCAACCGATTGTCAGGCGGAGACCTGATCAGCTGATGTAATGAAATGATATATCTTATAAGGGTAGAAGACATAATTTCACATCATGTCCTGTTTACCTGACCAAGCCACACAAATCCTTCCCTATGCAGTCTCCACCCATGCTACACACGTCTACGCACCTGGTTCACCAGAGAGTCAGGTGTTATCGACCTCGTCAGCAGCACAACGAGTCCCTGCTGCCACGTCACCGTGGAAACAGCAGTCAAGGTAACGAAAGAAGGGACAAACAGGTGTGGGACAAACGTCTGTGCAAGAGAGTGTGTGTGTGTGTGTGTGTGTGTGGCAGGGGGGAGAAAAAGATCAAAACAAAAAACAAGCAAAGCACATCTGCCGCTCAGAGGGAGGAAGATGTCTTCCTTTGCAGGGCAGATGGCATGATGATAGAATGTGACAGGGGTTCAGTCATCAGCACACAGAAATCTAATTGAAGGTCTGGCAACAGACCTAGCCGTCAGTTCAGCCACCGGCAACAGAGCAGAATTCAGTTACCCAAACAACCTTTAAAGGGCCCTGATAACACACCTACCTTTAAATCTACATGTACAGCTCTCTCATCATTTGGATGTTTGACAATGAAAACAAATACCAAGAGAATACTGAACAAGCAAGGCCTACTTAAAAAGCACTGCAAGCCGCTGTCGGACTTTTTATACCTCGAAGCTAGCTGTTCATGCTGTGCTCTATCTTGTTTTCCAAGGGGACACCGTGCTAATTTACAGAAGGAATGCTACCTGAACTCTTTTACAACTTTAAAGCGTCGCCCGAGAGGCTGTCTGGCCTCAGTATACCTCTGTAATAAACGCGTTCCTCTCCCTCCCCCCGTCTCCCTCCTCTACCTCCACCTCCACCACCACCACCACCTCCACCAACACTACCCTCCGACTAGCTGTGAGCGGCGGGGAGTTTTTTCGGGGCCCTGCGGCCACGCTGAGTCTGGTTGCGGGTCCGTGGAGAGAGGATGACGCCCGGGTTTGTGTTGGCCGGGAGCCTCTGTTTATCTTATTAGCCCCGGCTGTGGTGGAGATAGAGGAGTGGAGAGGGAGCGCGGGAGGCCTGTCCTGTCCACCCTCACTCACTGGCCTCCCCTGCACAGCCCGCTCCAGCTCAGCTTACGCAGTGCCAGCAGTCCACCGATGAGGCACCGTACAGAGTACTACAGAGACACACACACACACACACACACACACACACACACAAACACACACACACACACACACACACACGGTTCACGTGGAAGGGGAACATTTAATTTTTGATACATACAGTAGGTTCAGTGTCTTGGACAAGGAGACGTTGATCGGGAGGGTCTGAAAGGTCATTTCTGTAGGTCACGTGGAACAGTTGACACAATCAAGGTCATGGTGGACAGCTGCCTAACTGTGAAAGCCAATTACCCAAACACTCATTACCAAAAGGCAGGTGGTTTTAATCAGTTCCCCATAATTTGATGACCAGGAAATTATTCCGTTTTCGGTATGCTTTTGCAAAATGGATGCCTGACCGACTCAAGCACAGTAGTGTCTGCTTGCCAATCATGCTGTTCGGCTTGACAGTAAAAAAGTTTAGGTCAAGAATGCCAGAACTTTCTCTTTTTTTTTTCTTCTAGAAATTTCTTTTGGGGGTGTGATCCATTTATTTTAATACTGGTCAAATATTTACCTTACCAGAATTCAGAGGCATGGCGGAGTTATTGAAAGGATATTAAATGGCCATTCTGACGTGCGGCCGCCGGCTTGTCCCATCCCCCCACCCGGGGGGTTTCAGATTCCAGAGCGAAGCCCCTGACTCCTGAGGGCCCACCGGCTCGACCGGCCAGCCTTTTATTTCATCGCTCGCAGCGCACAAGAAAAAATGCATTTCACAGAGATGGACGGCCATCTGGTAAGGCTGAACCTAAGGGAGAGAGCAGGGGGAACCGGCGGCCTCGCTCTTCACAAAGGGGCACAAGAGAGATTTGCTCCTGTTTCTGAAGGCTTGGACTTTTTTGCTTTTCTTTTTTTTTTGTGAACAGCACAGAACCTGCTGGACATGGCAGGACACAGGGGGTGCTGCAGGAGAGTCCAGGAGTGTTAATAAAATGGTAAACGGCCAGACAGACAGCCCGTCTCTGCATGAGAGGCAAATGCGTTTCAGATGCAAGGCTCTCGCTAACCCCACTAACGTCTTGGAGAAAAAGTTCAACGACAACCTCCATAAATTAAGAGCTACCCCCATTCAGAGCTGGGGAGAGGGGTGGTCTGCCCCTTGACCTCCAGAGTAATGGGGGGAGGGGGGGGGGTTCAGGCCGACTGTGGTTTCTGAAAATAAGAAGAAGAACAAGAAAAAGAAGAAGCCCACTTTCACTGGCACTCAGAGCCAGCAGGTCTTTCACTTCACATTAGGCACTCCAGAGAGGCATCAATTGGCTGGGTGATTAATATGCTCTTTTCCCCCAGTCTTTTCCATGAGTGCACGGTTCACATAGACCAGGGAGCCATATGGAGCAATGGAGCCGCGGTGCTGTCCCAGTGTGTGCAGGGGATGATAGAAGAACTACCAAAAAGAGATTGAATAAACTGATGGAGATCAAAGGTGCATTGTGCCTGCTGCTCCAGAGGGTGTGTGTGGAGAACGAGAGGGCCAGAATACTGAGCGTCTGTGTATTAGTGAAAAAAAGAAAGGCAGGGAGAGGAAGAGAGAGAGAGAAAGAGAGAGAGAGAGAGAGAGAGAGAGAGAATGTGTGTGTGTGTGTGTGTGTGTGTGTGTTTGTTTGTGAGAGTGCAAAGACTGATGCAATTACAGTCACAAGGCTGTGAGGAAATTATCTTCTTTTATCTGCGGTGAAGGACAAAGCAGAGAGAGAAAAAGCAAAAACGAATCAAATCAACCCCAGAATGTCCGGCAAAGGACGCAGGCAGAGGACCTTAAACACCGAGAGACCCTGATGGCCTGGTGGGAGGGGGTTGCAGCCAGAGCAGCATTTGAAGACACCGACCAACACGGTTGGTACGAAGTGAGGGTGAGCGGGGACGGTTGTAGTGACAAGCAGGGCCTCAGAGAATAAACGGCCCTAAATGAGGCCATTGTCTGGCCCAAGTGAACCACACCACCCTCGGAGAATGGGACATTCAAACGGGTCACACGGCCTCATTGTTGTGGTTGGGCAGGCCAGCCGGGCCGGGCAGGCGGAGTCTTGATTCACAGGGGTAGGGGAGGACCCTTGGAGTTTGTCCTGTTTCCTCTTCTCGCCTCTACACTGGTGTGCAGCGCACTCACTGCTGACACATCACAAGGCACACACACACAAACACACACACACTACATTATTTCTACCGCAAAAGGGACAACAGAAGGGGGAAATCACACTGACCAAAATGTCCAAACCCAAAATAAAAAGTTCCAATGGGTGGGCCTTGGGTAAATAAAAAATGCAGAGTGGCCTTGCGTAAAAACATTATTCCAAATGTTTATAGTTCTGCGTGCAATGTGCATAGCTTGTTCCTATCTTTATTTTCGCAGACCAGACTCGTGTTTAAAAAACGCTTTGAAGGTTTAGAGGCCATGTGAGCATCTTTGAAAATCCACCGACTCAGGCCCTGGCATGTTTCCATGGATACAGAGTGCTGGGCTGGAGGGAAGTTGATGGGGGAGAAAGGGGTATTGACTGTGAAGAACGGGGAATCTGCCCCAGTGCTCGGGTCACTTACAGGCTGCGATTGATCACAGTGCAATTAGTGATTCAGGGACTATATCTGTGCATCAGCAACTATTGATCTGGGAGAGACATTATTAAAGAGACTGAGCCAGATCCAGTCCAGATCCAGTCCCGGTAGACCAAGGGCACAGTGCATAAGCTTGGTGGTTTGTGTGTGGATGGATGAATGAGTGAGTGAGTGGGTGAGTGAGTGAATTAATGAATGAATGCCTAAGTGAGGGGGAACAAATGAGTCAGTGTGTGAATGAGTAGGTCACTAATCAAACAAGCAACTTGCAGTACAGAGATTGAACTCATTAAGACAAAATGACAATATGTAATTAGGGATGTAACGGTATGAAAATTTAACTTCACGGTTATAGTGATCAAAATTATCACGGTTTGTGGTATTATCACGGTATTTTTAAAAGTGTGTTCAATATGTTCAGAAAGTACTGACAGGCCTACACAAGCTGAAATAGTTTCAAACAGTGGTCACTTTTTCCTTGGTCTTGTTTAATTGGCTATGCGCTTAGAGCTTAACTTACCCTACCATTACTTGAAGTTTGCTATTTCTGTTATTTGGATCCAATGAGTGAGACCAAAGTAAGTGTTTGAAATAATTAATAATTGATAATGTGAGTGGAATGGATTTCATGTGGACGCGAACATAAAAAGACGCAGAGTGGCTAAGATACAGTGCACGTTTTGCGGTGAAAATGTTCCGCCTTTTAAAATCAGGTGTAGCCCAATCCGAATCGCAGTTAAAACCATCAATTGCACAACAGAATCAGTAGGGTACCAGTTTTGTTTCATTGTACCAGGCCTATTGTATGTCAACAGCAGGCTCGGATGAAGCGGAGAAGGATTAAACACACGGTTTCAACACCGTGGTAATCATCCGTGATAATCATGATATTTGAAAAGAAAACGGTAATTGTTATCGTCAACATTTTTATCACGGTTTACCATTATACCGGTTATTGTTACATCCCTATATGTAATTACCTGTCCACATAAACATAAACAGAAATAAACATAAACAAACTTGATGCTATGTTGGCGTGCTCTATTAGTTTTGTTATTCCCACCCTAGGTCAGGGCAACTCTGCTGGGCTAGCAGCCCCTAATGAATGATGAGTGGAGTGGACCCGGCTGCCCCTGGACCACCCCACAAGCGGCGAGCGGAAACTATTGCGGCTCCCGGTGGCGTCTCGCCTTTCGCCTCATTTGCAAACATGAGCGGTGGCAGAGGCGGCAACGGCCCCTCCTTCCACCAAGGAACTCTCTGGTGTGTGTGGCGCACTCGTGAAATCCAACACCCCACTAATGAAATATCCGCCCATGGTTATAAGCAGTACGCAAACACACACCCTCTCACACACACACACATACACCTGCAAAAAAAGTGAGACAGAGGTGAGAAGGGATAAATCAAGAGTAAGCAAAAGGTTCACTATATTACACACACTATGCACGCACGCACGTGCACACACACACACACACACACACACACACACACACACACACACACACAAACACACACACACACTAAATACAGTACTACACATCCATACTACAACAAAGCTACATCAACTCAATGGGAACACTGTAAAGCTGTCTGCTTGGATTTGGGATGAGGCACAGCAGAGGTAAGACTGCCTGGGAAAAGCATGTTTCACATAATAAAACTAAGTACCGGTTAGGGCCAGAGAGAGAGGAGCACATTCTGTTCAACAGCCCAATGGCCCCCATCTATCAGGAAGGGAAGCTGAGGTGAGCCATGGGGTGAGGTTGCTTGCACCATGAGGGGCTGCACAATCAGAGATCCACTTAAACATCTGCTACGTGTTGATTAAGCTTAGTCAAGACGGGGAAAGTTGTGCGAAAGCGCCATGGTCATTGTTGACCTCGGCTTTCTGTGCAGACCTCTGGCAGGCTTTCCTTGTGCCCCCCCCCCCCCCCCCATCTAATTATCGGACTCTATCCGAGACAGCGGGCGGCGAAGAGTACATCTTAAACAAAGTCGGAGATGCTGACTGGCCTATTTGTTAGAGCCCTGATGGCACACAACACAAGGTCGATGAGAGAGAGTGAGAGAGAGGGAGAGAAAAAAAAAAAGAAAAACAGAATCGAGGCCACCGTGTTCTTGAAAGGCACGGTCAACACGTTCCCTCAGAAACTGTCCACTCATGCTGTCTTAAAGCACTCGCTATCCCAAGGCTGGATGGGGATTGGGGGGGGGGGGGGGGTCAAGGCAGGACAACGAGCCGCATCTGAACCCCCAAAGGGAAAACCCTAAATGACACAAGCACACACGCACACACACACACACACATCCGCAATCACACACATACACACTGTATCCCTTTTTTTCAGAGCTTGAAATGTGTGCAGTTTACTGCCACTAACTGTTTGGATCGTGTTTTTAAAAGCCTAAAGTCTCCCTTGACAGCCACTGGACAACTTTCCCTGCAACAGCAAAGCTCGACTTGCTCAATTTCAATCTCTACCTACAGGGAGGCTTTTCTGAAGGGCCCATTGAACACAGGGCTTTTTGTGCAGCACAAAATATCTAAATGGCTCCAGAGACACATCTGGTTACAACCATTCTTTTGCTAATATTCTCTTCGTGCGTCTTTTCCTTGTCCTCTCCCTCTCTCCTTTCTCTCTTGTCCTCTCGCTCTCCCTCTATCTCTCTTTCACTGCAGCTTGCTCTCTTGCTCTCTCGCTCCGTTTCTCACACTCACTCACACACACACACACACACACACACTCACACGCATACACACACACACATACACACACTTGTTTTGGCCTGAGTACTTGTACACCCGTGGAATGCAACTAGCATTGACTCCTCACCATCACAGAATGTCCCAGGAGAGGAGATAAAGGAATGTGGTTAAAGAAAAGATTAAAGCTCTCAGGGTTGGATGCTGATATAGGCTACATTCTCACAGATTCGCACAGATTTGGACGGTGGATCATGGGAGACAGAGTTAAGGCAAGCAGGGCCTGGGGAAGCAGGGGTGGGACTTCTACAGAGACACACGGCAAAGGTGCTCCCCCGAGTCAGTGCAGACCATAGACAATCACATTACACGCTGGTTCGTTCGTTCGCCCTCTCTCTCTCTCTCAGTCTCGGTCTCTCTCTCTCTCGAACACACTATGCATGCACAGACTTGATTTACAAGCATGGAATCCCACTGAACGGTACACACAAGGAGGACTCACGTGAGTCTATAACTTTATGGTTACTCATGTGATGAAAGGGCTGCTCCCACATGGTCAATTTGACATGGCCGGGTAGGAGACATAGCACACAACATGGGTACATGACACACTGAATGACTATAAAAATGGACATAAACAAGACATAATCTTGGACATCCTCCAGTGACTGACATTTTAAACATGGAAACATGGTCTAGATTCGTGCAGGTCCAAACCACTCTTCCCAGCAAGACAGACATAGACATATTCATCTGAAATTTTACGATTAAAAAAGTCAGTTAATCAATGAGTAGGATGCAAGTACACACGCTGAGTCAAGTAGCCTAGGCTACTCTTCTGTCAGATGAGCACCACAGTCTTTCAACTCTGGAATTCATTGACTGAATGACTCGTTGTTCCACTGAATGCATGGATTTTTCTTAAAAGGTTTTTGAAAGCCCGTGAGGAGGTTCTCCCTCGTTCAATAGGTCTGTCAACTTTGTTGCTGTAACGAAGTGAACCAGAACACAAGGGATGCAACACTTATATTTGATGGTGCATGGAGACACCTGAAAGAAAGCTTCTGATGTTATGGACTATCCTACTAAGAGCCTGCTTAACTACAATACAGTAACAAAGCAATGAGGCTAATAGCCGCGAAACTAACGGCGACCGGGAAGTCACCTTTTCCAGTCCATTTCAAAACATATTTCATATACTATTGGGTGAATGAAAAGAAATGATCATGGAATCTCCTTGACCAGATTCCCAACGAAACCCTTGTGAGTCTACACTATCAGATGCTTGCAGCGTAGGCTACAACTCTGGTTACAAATGACTAATCACCATTGACCGAGTAAACATGCGTGACATGGGCTGGTTACTGCGTCTTTATACTGAAGGCAAATTGCGCTTGCAAATTGATGCAAATCACCATCGCATTTGTCAGCTGGCGAGCTAGAAAACTCACGTAACAATCAGAGGAAAAAAACTTTTAGCTCATATTTTTCAAAGCGACAGATGCCAAACGCTTCTTTGATAAGTAGGCTAAGAGTGCCACAAAATCATTGCACGGGGCTTTTAAAAAATAATTTGTGCACCACAATTTTAAAGAACGACTGGTCATAGTTGCATTTAAAGAAAAAAAAAGAATTTCCCACTTCACTCGATGATAGAGATGCCTGTTCAGTTGTTCACAGCAGAGTTCGCTGGCATTTCTCTGTAATCGGATCGAATATGTCAAGTTCGTATTTTGCAAGTAATTTTCAATCTGAAAGCCGCAAGTTAATAAACGTACCTTACTGTTGCTAGTCCATCACTCAGTTGAACTTCGCTTTCTTGCATTAAAAGGCAATAGAATACGGCTTCCAATTCGCAGAGTACACAATCCGACTGCCACAGGTGACATCATCAGTTTTGCCACACAGCCATTCGCGCATGGACAAAGGATGTCTATCCCGATGTTCCATGGGATTTGTAGTTTGCGCAACCTCAGGAAGTCCCCTTCGAGCTAGGCATTCTCTATTTTTCCAGGTGAATGTCAGTTTTCATACAAAACACATGAGAGGAACAAAACAATGTCCTCTGTAGTTTCATTCAAAAACAAACGTTTCTACTATTAAACTATTTCTTATTCTTTATTCTGCATAATAGGCCTAGATAAGTAAGAATATCCTCTTTTGATCCCGTGAGGGAAATTTGGTCTCTGCATGTATCCCAATCCGTGAATTAGTGAAACACACAGTGAGGTGAAGCACACACTAATCCCAGCACAGTGAGTTGCCTGCAGGGAGCAGTGAGCAGTTAGGTGCCTTGCTCAAGGGCACTTCAGCTGTGCCTACTGGTCGGGGTTTGAACCGGCAACCCTTCGGTTACAAGTCCGAAGCGATAACCAGTTGGCCACGGCTGCCCTAGATGCCCTAGATGGTGTTTTGTGCCTATGAGAGACTGCCTGGTGCTCTGTGGTTAAATAAACCATGTGTGTTTCCCTATTCTCTGCATTTGACCACAGCTTGCAATGTCATTGTGTGGTCCAACCTCATCTGGTCTAAGAACCCTTAGTTCACAAAAACAAAAACTAAATGACCATGTTGTGACAAAGTGCATGCCAGCCCTAAAAAGAAACACTGACCATTAAACTGACTGTTAAACAAGTGCATCTGAATATGAAGTTAGGACAGTTGATGACTTCAATGTAGCCTATATCAGCTGAAATTATGTAGGCTACTGTGCAGTAGCCCCTTGTCAAGTCTCCAATTGGCGGACAAAAATGATGATCTTGTGTAAGGGTTCAGAAGGTAAATGCCCTGTTTCTATACAGCTGAGAGACTCTTACTATTAAATCACCCAGCTGACTCTCAGCATTGAGATTATTAAGCCTCAGTCAGTGCTCCCTCTCATTCCCTACGTTCTGTTCTGTTCTGTTCCTCAACCAGATTGAATTAGAGGGACTCAGGCAGTCCGGTATGGACTGGAGGCCTCAGTGAAATTGCATTTGCCTGCTGGATGCTTTGGAAGACAAGGGGCCCAAGTGTCTTAGGCAGAGGCCAGAAGTGCAGACCCTGGGAGTTTTCACGATTGAAACAAAACAAAACAAAACAAAACAAAACAAAAAAAGCATAGAGACATTTGCCCCAGACTGTGAAACTGCATAATGGTATGTAGTTGCTGATATACAGTATAACTGAGTGAAAGCCCCCAAAGGAATCTGCAGCTTTCCTGCTCCTTTAAAGATATCTCATAGATGGAAATATACTCCCTTTGGCGAGGGTTATTTTGAGCGTAAACATTCCTACTGGAATGGGCTGTCTGCTGTCAGTGTTCTTTGGCAGATGTTCACCACACATGATATATCGCAGGGAGAGCAAAACAGCATTTTTAATCCCATTCAGTGCTTTGATAAAATGACACACATAAGTAGTTGTCTGCCTCATAAAGAGTTAAGTGTGAAGCTGGCTGACTAGGTTACTGAGTTTACTGTAACACACCAGAACTCCCATTTTCGCAGCACCATGGTTTCAAAATAAAAACAAACCCTAAAACAGAGATCCGGAGGAGTGAACAGCAGAGGATCAGCGAGCATTCCGTACACGACGACGACGATGACTCCTCCTCGCCCGAATCAGCGGCCGAAAAAAAAACACGAAGACCTGACTGAGCCTCAGAAAAGAGTTTTCAAAAAGAACCTGGAAAGAATTCAATAGCTCTGGCTGCCCAGATCCCACAGAAAACCTCATCTGGCTTTGGAGGGGGAAAGAAAAAAAGTACAATGCGAGTCAGGAAGCCGTGAGACAGAGTAAGCTCACCAAGATCAAGTTGGGAAAACATTCCAAAGCCCATGTTATTACTAATAACATTAATAAGATGGCATAACCTTGGCGCTTTCTATTTGTGTCTGAGGGAGTGAGAAAAAAAGACATTGCGGTGAAGGTTTTTTTTTTCACTGCAGCTCAGTATTTGGATTCCACCATTAGCCATACGTTAGCATATTGTGTGCATGCACATGTGTAGCCAAGCATATACTGTATATGTTTGAATGGACCTGTTCTGTTACAAACCTGTCAAGTGGTTGTAAGGGGACTATTCTGTATCTTAAGTGACTTGAGTGAGACTGGGGGACTCTTTGTGGCAGTAACTCCAGCAATAATGCCACTCATTGTGGAGGTTTTGGTCAAAACATGGGCACACAAGAGGAACAAAACAAATTGTCCTCTGAGGCTGGGTGGGGACAATTCCACTGAGGCATGGATCACGACATATTGTTCTCTGACAGGATACATTTACACGCACCAATTACAAACCAGTTTGATTTATATATCTACAATTATATGTCAACAGATTTAATTGTTTAGAACAACAACAGAGACACTGTGGTTTATTCCTCATAACACCATGTCTCCGTCCACACCCTGTTATTGTTTTACTGCAATATTGTTATATTATAATGTAGTTTGACACATTCAGTTTAAAGGGATTGTATATCAGCTTTAGTCTGGCTCCACCCACTTAGAACCTTTGACCACACCTCTACCACCTCCTTTGAAGTATTTATTTTCTTGTGCACCAGTGCGCATGTGCTGCCATTTCTACCAGTCGTTTTTGCTCTTAAACTTGGGCCCCTTTTTGGACCAGCCAGGTGAGGAGAAGAGGTTGGAGGAGACTGAACGGGTCTGGATTTATGACCACAGAACCTCAGAGGTGCGGTGACGGAGAGCCCTTGGAGGAGTCTGGACACTCTCCAAGGAGCCAGACAGCTGTTCATATAGTGCACAGGTGGTCATAGTGACAGGTCCAGCATAGGTGGAATGCCTGCTCTCCCTTTTGCTTAAATGGTAATAGAGTCTGCTGTTGAAGTACACTGACGATGTATTGTATATAACTTCTATATCCCAGATGATCCTCTTCTGCCATAACAAACAAGCAGATATGATTATGGTGAAGACTAAAACGTTGAGGCAGGCGATCTCCTGAAAAAAAAAACTGGAAGCTCTGCAAATATCTGGCCTGTCAAAAAAAATAGAATAAGAAACTGATATTATTTCTCTATTCATATGTTTATACTTTTCCAAATGTCTCAATGTGAGAGGACATTCTTATCAGGGGTGGGTTAAAAGTTACACATATTGATGTTTTTACAACAGAACATATGGGCTAATGTATCTTAGATTTCACTTGATAATGGCAGAGCGTATGCATGCTTTCCCCAACCAAAAATAATATTTGAAAAGTGTTTCTTAAAAAGCCTTCGGAACTTATTACCAGTGGTGAGACATGCCCCTGAGAGAGAGAGAGAGAGAGAGAGAGAGAGAGAGAGAGAGAGAGAGAGAGAGAGAGAGAGAGAGAGGGCCAGAGTTGGGAAATGGGAATGAACCGTTAAGTCAAGCAGTCAGGGGCAAACGGTATACGCCCCCCCCCCCCCCCCCCCCATTAGCCATCCATGTGCTCAGATGCTGCACACGGCACCAGCTGTGTTTTCCTCTTCCGACGGTGGAATCCAATAAACAACGCTGCAAAGACCTACCTGACTTTAAAGAGACCCGCCGACAAAACTAAGAAAAAAAAAAAAAAAAACATTCCCCAGAGGGTTGGTCCGCTAAGCGATTCTCCGCCTGTCACCGCTGTTTCTGAGAAGGGGGCAAGAGGGCCTCTCTCAGTGGGGCGGCTTATGGTCAAAGCCACAGCATAAACAGATGACAGACTCAGGAGAGGTCACTGAGGAGCACTGTGCTGATCTGGTGTGCCAAGATAACCATCAAAACACACACCGGGGCTACCTGCCACGAGAGGAAATTCAGTAGGCAAGTCAGGAACCTCACAAGGGAGACATTTATTCATACTAATACCAAAATAAAATCCTGAGTTGCTCATGGTCCTAATAGGACTTGTTGGCAATCAAAGTAAATCAAATGCCTTGACACATAAACTAGAGCCAGTGGAGAGCATGTTGCTTATAATGATCAGGCACTTATCACATTTGTTTCAGATTCTTCACCATCACCTGAGAAAGTAAAAGCATTTATTTTTCTCAAAGGCCATAACAGTAGAAACTATTAATTGGATGGAAAGTGGAGATTCCAATGATGGAAAACAGTTATGTAAAAAAAGTTACAAAAGTTAAGCCATTTCCTAGAAGATGCCATCAATTTTGCACATTCCTTTACCATAGACATAGGTATTTCATCTATGCCTACTTGAAGATGCGTGCAATGTTTGGACATGACGATGCGTACAAATTGCTTTGACCTAACGTCACCACAAGGCATACTTCCTCTACCACACATTCTTCTCAGTTATCGCATGTGTGGAGCACATCACATGCCTGCTAGATCAAAGCACATAGATCTTGATGTGTTGGCTAAGGGATTGTTTTCTGACAACCATGAACACAGTGCTGAAACTTTTGAAGACTTTTCTGAGGTCTTTTCAGTCAGTGGCAAATTGGCAATGCCATTGTTTAAACCACATGCAGCACAGTGTTTTGCAACTGAATAAACCAGTACGCAAGTTCAACATGATTTCTTGGCCTTCCAAATAATGCTTAGCAGACAAAACTTGTTAGGAAATGGTTCCATTCAGTCCATTTTCACCGTGTGGCTATGCTGAGTTTATGACTTTCAGGGATGAAGGCGATACTGTGGGTGGGTGTGTGGGTAGATAGTGGGCAAGTCCAAGCTCAGAGACAGATGACTGAGGAGATCATGGTAGGCCTCTGTCCAAAGCCAGAGGGCGGCTGAGTGAGAGGGGGGGGGGGGATTGGAGTGTTTCGTTGAGGGGGTGGAGTGGCCTTCTCCCCGACGCGATAATTGACTCTTTGTTTACTCCCAGCTCTGTGTGGTGCTCTTCCCCTACATGTTATCACATGCCGACTTGGCCTGACCTGAATGTCCATGAGGGCGGGGGAGACTGTGGGCCAGGAGTCTGGGGGGGGGGGGGGGGGGGGACTCTCATCTGACTTATTACACACTTCATATGGTCTGCTTTTACTTCCTGCATAATCCTCTCAATGTTATACACACAGATGTACTGTATAAGTGAAAAACTACATTTCAGTAGAAGATCCCACCTTGGCACCTGTACACCCCTTTCAGACATGAATCCTATTTATTTATCAGGTAAAAAGTAAACAGGATTTGTATTCAGACTTCAGACCACGCAAACCTCCGCTTGACCTTCCCTTCGTGCATGTAGCCCATATGCATGTAGCCTCTGAATCTTACTCTTTCTCTACACTGCACCTCTACACTGCCTGATTCTCCTCTATAGACAGTGACTTCCCCCTCCATATTGGAGGCGCTGGCAGATGGCTGAGGGCAGACAATAGCAAAGGCAAATCTCCCTCTCCCTCAGGTGGGCACCCTGCTGACTCAGGCCAGTGTGAGCTCTGACTGAAATTGAGCAGGACAGATAGTGCACTTAGTGGAGACAGCATTGGGCACAGAGAGAGAGAGAGAGAGAGAGAGAGAGAAAAACATTTGAAGTGAAGGAAAGGTCCATTTAGTGACTGAACTTGGGTTGTTATTGTATAGTTGCTGACTGTCATTTTCTCCTCTGCCAGATTTTATCATTACTGTTTTCCTTTTTGTAAATACTTCAGTGCTCTAGTGTTCCTGTCCACATTGGTGACTCTAGATATGGACATAGTATAAGAACAGGAGTATGTATGCCCTGAGCCTAGATTGTGTAAACTATAGATGAGCAGAAACAAAGGAGATGTCCTGCTAACCAAAGGCCACATGACTTGTCCTCCCCAAATCTGGCTTTCTTCCAAGACATTTCAGCAGAGCATATCAGTTTACATATTTTCTCAGAACACATTCTTGACATATCAGTCGGGGTCCACTTCATTTGAAATTTCAGCAACAGCACGCAGCCTGATGTCACTTTTTGAATTTCTGTTTTCTTAATGTTGCCGATAAATCACAGTTGAGCTGAATTGCACTTACACTCCTCCGATCTGTCTTACTTTGTCACACGCCGCTGTATATTTGAGTGCACGTCGGAGGAGAATAATGGCTCACATAAGTGGTCGTAGATAAGCGAGTCGCAGGGAGAGCCTCCTCTGCCATGGTAACTTATCACGCGTCCATGGGGAGGGCCGCGCTGGTCTGTTTCCCGTCAGATTTCCGACATGGGGGCTCATTCCACTCCCCACAACCCCCCTCAACCCCACTTCCACACGTAATCCAACAGGAAATGGTCATCTTTTGTGTGAGTAGATTTGGGTGGGTTCTATGGGTTTTAGTGCTAACACCAGATATTATATGAATGCGAGTAGTCTGGTTGAGATATGGATTTTAGTTCACTGACAATTACCTGAGATCATCACAGAAGAATAAGACAGAGTATTTAAAAAGTAACAGAGAGTTGATAAATGTTTCATTGCAGTTCTTCATGATGAATGTACTTCAGGCATGTAATTTCAAGTGCAGCAATGATCAGGTGTGTGTTGCAGCTATAGTCATAGGTTCAGCTATGTGAAACTAATAGCTAAATATATTTAGATTATATATTTAAACATGTGTATGATATTAATGGCAGCAGAATAGGACTGTTAAACAATACAACCATGTTCAGCTTGAATTCTAGGGGTGAACCATTTAGGAGCTTTGGAGCTTTAGTGAAATGAGTTAATTGGTATTTAAGTGAACATAGACTGATAGATGACAAAAACCTTTTTTCATTTGGGTTTGCTACTGAAAGAAAATGCACTAGGTGTCTAGATGTGGTCTTGCATCTAGTCACCTCAATATGCAATAGCCTATGTAATGCATTGATGCACAGATCAAAGCAGAGGAGAAATCCCTCAAGCAAGCCTGGGTAAGCCTATCACAATGAATAATTAATGGAAGCAGTCAGCAGCGTAGCCTAATTGCTGGGTATTTAGATATACCCCTTAAATAAAATTTAAGACTGTTGCCATCTGGAGTGGAGGCGACTCCCATCCCATATTCCTTATGTTCCTGGCCAGCACAGCTGCCGCCCTCTCTCTGGGGACTCCGGGAATGCCAGGCTTCCACAGAACCCCCAAGGGCTCTCTTCGCGAGCTCATCTGTGTCTTCTCACCCTCAATTAAGCAGACATCACTGTCAAATGATACTCCATGATGGTCAGGTTTGGTTTTCGCTTGCCATATGGTTTCATTTCATTTCATTTTGAGACACTAGTCTGATCGCCACCAGTGCAGATTGAGATGTAGTGCGGCTTTGTGAGATTCCAATAGTTTTTTTTGCTAGCATGCCATTGCCTAGTAACCTTTATGTAGGAGCAAGAAAGATCAATGCAGGTATTTTTTTTAAACATCATAGGCTACAGCAACAACGAACATTATAGGCCTAAACCAATCAATGTTGAAAGTAGTGGCTTGCGCAACGAATTCCAGTTAAATCTTTTAAAATATTAAATCTTTAAATTCATTAGTGCCTCCTACTCAAGCAGCCAAAGTAAAAAAAAAATTAGGCCTCCTCAGGCTTTGTGCTGCAGCTGACCTCAACATCCGTCCACCTGACACTGATCTGAAAAATATGTTTCATCACCGTTTCGGCGACTGATTAATGGGCTTGCGTATTTGGGCTCTTTCCTCCATCACCGGGCGAACAGCAGGCTAGTTGCCCCCCAGGGTCCTTAGAACGAATGGAGTCCTTACCTCAAGCGCGCAGGTTGATGCACGCGTCGCGCTGGCACGCGCTCTCCAGTCTCCACAGAGCCATCAGTCAGTACTGCCTGGAGGCGCATCTGTTACCCACATCATCAGGAAGAAAAGCCTTTTGCACTTTATTGGTCTGGCGTCTACCCACGCTAGTTGACATGGTGAGCAAAACACAGGGTACCTATTCAACGGTTTTTTTTGTCTGCACCCCAGCATTCATGAGCTTGCCTTTTTATCATGGGGCGGGGGTGATTTACCTCCTTTCTGGCGGCTGCTTTGCTCCGACTTAATGACAATTTACCATAACCACAGCTGCCCATTATCAAGTTATTCATAGAAAAAAAAAAAACTAAATATCTCTGGGTTTAGCATCTGCCGAGCTTTTTTCTGCATGCAGCAGCGCTATCTTAAGAACATTTAAGGGTTTTTATTGCATAGCTTGACACAGTTCTTTTTTGGAATTCATAGCATATTATTAATATATTTTTATGGTATGTCCCTTTCTTTTACCGTGTAAGACAAGAGCGCGACTACCATCTACTGGAAGAACTAAAAACTGCATCTTCAAGCTTTTGGATTATCTCGAGCCGAGGTTCTTATGCCTTCCGAGTATTAGCTGCACAAAACAAAACAAAAAATCACTCCATATCATGCCGGAATCTTTTTTGTTTTATTGTGCACATGTATATAACGGGTTGTGTGAGGTACTGTATTCTTATACCAAACAGAAACCCCACGGGGCAGTAAAGTCATATAGCAGAAACCCCACGGGGCAGTAAAGTCATATAGCAGAAGAAGAAAAAAAAATCCAAAAAACAAAGTCGCCTCTCAAAACTTTTTTATCACAGTATCTACAGAACTCCACAGTAAAGCTCTTTGCTGCCGGACAGGCAGGGTACAAATCTCATCTCACAAGACTCGAGTGTGGAGCAGGAGTGTGTGGGGTTGTATAATGTGATGTAATGCAACATAAAAAAATGTAAATAAAGCAGGTAAATACAGCATGAAGGGTGAACCTTCACGTCAGCTTGTATAGAAAAGCTTACAGTGGCATTTGATCCAAGTGCTCTATTAGTTTGACCATACACACGAGTACTCACATACACACACTCTTTCTCTCACACACACATATGTAGTGTCATCCGTTAAAGCTTGACTACTTTAGGGGTGCTGAATATAGAACCTACACGCCCTTCTTTCTGTCAAAATACTGTAGGTGTTGACAAAATCACTCACTCCCAAATGTCTTACACAATACCCGTCTTTCTGCCAGTGTTTCACAAGTATATGTCTTTCATGTGGTATGGCCACACACACACACCCACACAACTAAAAACACTCATACATCTATCAACTTGTCAAAGTGACCACTTCCAATAAACTGTTGCAGGCTTTTTCTTTGTCCCTTTCTCCAAATACAGAATTGATTTAATGCAATTTCAACACACTGGAATCTAGCTACCACACATGCAGTCATTCTTTTTGTTGGTCTCTCCTTCGAGATGCACTCTGAAAACACAGCACTCAAAATTCATCTGGCTTGGTCTCATTAACTTATTCTGGTGACTGAATAAAAAAAATGTGTAGTCAATGTCAATGCGCAGACTAACTCTCCTAAAAAAAAACACGTAAAATGGTAATAAGAAAGAATCACACACAGCACTGAAAGCAAACACATACACCCTCTGCACTGGAATCAAAGTGCCTTGTTAGTGTGTGTGTGTGTGTGTGTGTGTGTGCCTGAGAGACAGAGAGAGGGAATGAAGGAAAAGCTTCAGTTTTGTCACACTTCGGGTGGCTCTGAGAGGCGTGCAGTTTCGTTTCATGTCTTTGTCTTGTCCAACGCGCAACGTAAAGGTTGAATATCAGGTCTGTGACTGGGTGAGTCGATGGGACTTGCAGAGCCTGGATGAAGATGTGTCGGGGGAGAGAGAGAGGGGGGGGGGGGGGGGGACACGAGAGGTGAACTTGTTCTCAGCTTGTTTGATTTGCCTGTAGTGTCTGTGTAGTCTCTTTAGTGAGTGTTTATGTATGTATGTATGTATGCATGTATGCATGTATGTATGTATGCATGCATGTATGTATGTATGTGTTTGTCTATATGCATGTATTTGTGTGTGTTGCGCTGTTGATCGTCTTCCCCGCCGGGTGGCCCGGGGCGGTAGCAGCTTGAAGCCCCTGTGTGAGGCTGAGGCAGAGGCAGGGGCAGGGCAAGGGGGCTGTAGGGCCAGCATCTTGTCTCGTCCGTCCAGGGCCATCCACGCCCACTACCCAGAGTTCCAGTTCATCGCCCGGGAAGAGGCGCAGAGGGCCAGAGAGAGAGAGAGGGGGGGGGGGGGCGAGGAGAGCGGCACTACGCCAGGGAGCGCTGGCGCGGCTTTATTCTGGGATACAACTGTGGAAGGAAGAGAAAGAAATGAGAGAATTAGAAAAGACAAGAACATGAAGACAAGAAATGTTGTGTTCACAGAGTGCTACTCAGACAAAGCACACTTGCAAACCCATGCAATACATGAGCAGCGGTTTTCCCATGCCTGAGCATTCATGCCTGTGCACTGAGGCTGAAGTGGCTGACCACTCCTTTAGAGGTGTGTGTGTGTGTGTGTGTGTGTGTGTGTGTGTGTGTGTGTGTGTGTGTGTGTGTGTGTGTGTGTGTGTGTGTGTGTGTGTGTGTGTGTGTGCGTGCGCATACTTAATATTCTGTGTGTACTCATTTCTTTCTGCTCCTAGTGTGTGTGTGTGTGTGTGTGTGTGTGGTCACTGCTAACGTATGGGTTAAAAGCACTTAGAGTTCTCATTTGTCCTGTGTTATTAATAAATGACTCATTGTCTGCCTGTAGGAGCCCTTTGTGGGGTCATCTATGCGTTTTCTCACCCCGAGCAGGTTGCGGGGCACGTAGCCCTCCTTGTCGTTGAGACGTCCCCACCACCACTCGGTCTCGTTGTCGTCCTTGCGCCGCAGGATGGTGATGGCGTCGCCCTCGTGGAAGGAGAGCTCGTCGCTGCTCTGAGCCTCGTAGTCCCAGAGCGCGTACACAGTGCCCTTGTTCATCACACCCAGCTTCTCCTGCACGCCTGCAGACACGACACGAACACCGTTGGAAATTCACTTTTTAAAATGGGAATACCTACCAGCCACCGACAGACAATTGGTCAAATTCACCAGCCACTCAATAGTAAAATCATTACGTTGAGTCTGGAATCTACCAGACTCTTTCATACTTTACTTTCATACTTTTCAGTTGGCTAGGGATTTGTGCTAATTTTGGTTTCTAGCACAACAAACAATTCATTTGATAGACAAGCATTACGCATTCAGTAGTAGTATCAACAAGTAGAAAGCACTTGACACGATAAATGTGATGTGCTCTTGTAAGTTTCAGCAATATAGGCACGCTCACTCATGTACTTTATGAAGTATTTTGGGTGCGAGTTAAAAATGTCAATCTGGAAGTGGAGGAAACCGCACTCTCTTGTATGTTACTTTTAAAAGGATTTATTGCACCATGCCCTTGACTACAGATGCGCAGTCACACAGACGCCGAAACGCGCGTGTAGTCAAGGACATGGTGCAAAACTGAAAAAGTGCAGGCAGTAGCCTTGTCCAAAACCATGGACGCAACTAAAGACAAGAACCAAACGGTGAGATGGACATACCATAGAGGAACTGTGAGCACTGGATGTAGCCCTCCTCCATCTCCTCGCACTTGTCTGCGGCCGTCTCGACATCGCTAATGGTGGTGGCAAAGATGGCTGCCCCCGACTCTACCAGCAGCTTGCACAGGTGGACGCTGTTACACGAGGCAGCGCAGTGCAGCGGGGTCCTGGTCAGGTGACACAAAACACACCAATCAGCACACAGAAAAAAGTACCGAGCCAGTGCGCTCAAAGCAAACAGCAAGTCAGTGGACAATCAAGTGATAAAATAGTCGTCAAAAAAAATTTGTCAAAGTTTATATGATTTTATTGTTTAAGCTAAAGGAAAGGCACGTATCGTTAGCCTAGAAATCTAGACGCACCCTAGCGGCAGCAAATTACATTTGCTTCCAGGGCTAGTCTAGCAACTCTCCGTTGGCTTGTGAGCTCGAAAAATTAAACTTCTATCAGGCCAATCACATCGTGTATAGAGTCGTTAGGTGGTCTTAACATAATGATTGATGGCAGAGTTGCAACGGTTTGGCTTGAATTCCCTGCTACTTGAAAACAAAGAAGATGGATGTTGCTGTTGGCCAACAGTGTGACACGAGTTAAGCTTGTTTTAAAATGGCAAAAGTTTGAACTAGCCAACTAGCTCCGCTGGTGGGAAAACGCATGGGACTCAGCTCTGTCCTATTGCGTGCAGAGGGAATTTGAAAGACAACCGATTATCCCGCCCCTCGGACTGAGCACTGCGAACGGTGAGTGCCCAGACCCTACATTTTAATGTGGGTCTGGCTCGTCAGGCTAACGTATCGTAAGACAGGTGAAAAAAAAAAAAACATGCAGGAGGAAGTCAGGGATCTCTCACCAGCCATCACTGTCTGCTGCATTGACATTAACACCGAAGTCCAGCAGGAACTTGACAATATGGTGGTGTCCAGCACACACGGAGTTGTGTAGAGGCGTGATTCCCTCATCGTTAGGTTTACTGGGGTTCTCCACCTGGAAGTTAAAGAACCAAGGAGAACACAGTCAGAGAGAACCGTGTTGGGAGGTTGTGGGAGTAATACGAGAGGAGAAATGAGGTTTTAGCGTTTAGCTCCATACCCACTCTTCAGACTGAGTGCGTAAAGGAACACACAAACATTACGAGAAATTAGCTTATTTGCCGTCTTCCCCAGAGTTATGTAAGAGGATTCATATCCTTCTCGTCTGACATTGTTAGCCTTGCTAATAATTCACCACACCACTTAGCCTATAGCTAAAAGAGAGCAATTCATATTCACTCTTCAGACTGAGTGCTTAAATCAGTTATGTACTCAATAACAACAGATTAAGAATAGCTTTTATGTTGAATACAACTCTGTGCACTCTGTTGTACATCATTTATGCCTATGTAGGGGTATCTTTGCCTAATTAGGGCCATTAATGCATCACAGATCATGTTCTATTAATGTATTGTATGTACAGAATCGCTGTGATCTTATCCTTCACATGGTCCGAGTATCCTGACTTGTGAGATCCTGACGGTTTCTTGCGTTTAGTTAGGAGAACAGAACAGCCAGCAGCAGTGCATGAGCACCTACCTCATAGATGATCCTCTGCACCAGGTCAAACTCTCCCTCCAGCGAGGCGTCTAGCAGCAGGGCCAGGGGGTGAAACTTGACCCGCTGGCCACTGCCTGCCCGCTCAGAGTTGGGCTTCTTCAGGTTACTGCGCTTCTCCTGGACGGAAGGAAAGAAGGAAAGAAAGAAAGAAATGAGGTTAACTAACTACTGTGTTGAATGACAAGGCTGAGCATCAGAAGACAACAGTTGTTTCTGTTATGTTATTCCTAATTCTGGAAGATGCCCAGTTCTGCAGACTGATTGATTCTGAAGTAAGGTATCTGCGTGTGTGTGTGTGTGTGTGTGTGCATACGTGTGGTTGGGCACACTTCTGCTGGATGGACACTGACCGTGGGTGCAGAGGGAGAGGAGCCAGCTTCTTGTGGCGAGGTGGCCTCCATCACGGGACTGGGCAGGATGGTGGTGGCGGATGTGGGCGCTTGCGTGTTGTTGTTCGTGTTGTCCTCTTCTGACGCAGCGGGCACCGGTGGCGCCTGGACCTCGCTGGCCGGCGGTGACCCCACCCCGACCGCGGGCTGGTTGTCGTTTGCGTCTCCCTGTGGCTGCGTCGCTGTCGTCGTCATCGTTGTCGTCTCGCCCGCCATCCCTTCCGAGACCGCCACCGCCGTTCCGCCTGAGGGCACTTCCGACGGAGGGTTCCCGTTGTCGGCATCGCCCTGACCCACGGCGCCGGCCACTGCCAAGCCGGGCTGGTAGAACGGCGTGACCCCGGCGGGGGCCGGCCCGACTCCGCCGCCCCCCTCCATGCCGCCGGCCAGCGTGTTGAAGCGCTGGTAGAGCAGCTTCTGGATGTTGGGCCCGCTGGGCCCCTCGGGCTCCGTGATGGAGCTGCGCTTCTTGAGCGGCCGCGGCGCGTTGGCCAGCCTCTTGCGCAGCGCCTCCAGCTCCACGTCGCTCTGGTAGCGCATCGGCGAGTGCACCATGGGCGTCAGCTTGGTGGGGCTCAGCGGCCGCGGGATGTGGTCCACCATGGTGGGCGGGGGGGGCCCCGGGGGGGGAAGATCCATGCCGGCGCCAATGCCGCCCAGCAGAGGAGGGAGCTCGCCGACCATGTCGCCGAAGCCGACGCCGTCCGGCAGGTCCTCGCCGGGACCGCCCAGGAAGCCGGGGAAGTGTCCCGAGGCCGGGTTGAAGGGGAGAGGGGAGGTGGGGGTGGAGCTAGAGTGCAGGACAGGCTTCCCATACACTGCAGAGGAGGAGGAGGAGGAGGAGCAGGAGGAGGAGGACGAGGAGGGAGGAGGAGGAGGAGAAGGAAGAGGAGGAGGAGGAAGAGGAGGAGGACGAGGAGGGAGGAGGGAGGAGGAGGAGGAGAAAGGAGGAGGAGTTGGCACAGAGATGAGACCGAGTTATTATTACTAACTGATTGAGACTGATTACTGACACTGACTGTGGTTGGTGAAGCACTGACAATGCTGACAGACCCTGTAAGATGAGTATGCGTAGAACTACAATTATTTATTCAGATACATTCAGATGCAAATCTACATATAAACTTCCACTGCGAAACTTCAGCACCTCCAACGCAGTAAGTTGCAGCAATACATCAGCAGAGATCAAGGCATTAGAGTATGTTTATTGACCATGTTTTATAGTGACTTTCCATTAAATATCATCTATGATAAACCCAATAAGTACACAGTAGACTGAAGGTTCCTTTGTGTGTTTCTTAGTTCATACTTCCACAAAACAATTAATACCCATGACCTCCTTCCTGTTACTGTCAGCACAGAACGGCTGAAGAGCTCCCTCTGCTGGTTACCTGCTCTGACGGCGGGCTTGTTGTTGAAGGGGTAGTTCTTGGGGGCGGCCTGCTGCAGATACATGTGGTAGATGGAGCTGGAGTTCATGGTGGCCGGGCCCTTACGCGGCGACTGCGGCCTGGACCCCTTGTCCGGAATGAAAGGCCGCACGGCCACGGCCAGCGGCGGATCGGGCCGGTCCCCCGGTGGGAAGAGCGGCGAGCCGGGCTGGTAGGTGGGACTGGGCGGCACCGAGATGCGCTGCTGGATCTGCTGCGAGGACGAGCCCTGGGACGCGGGGCCCGTGCGCGGCCAGGCCGGGGGAGGGAGCGGAGGCGGCGCCGGACCGCCGGAGCCGGGCGAGGCGCTGGGACTCGGCCGGACGCCGGCCGGCAGAGGAGGCGGAGGGACGTCCTTGCGGAGCTCCAGGGAGCTGGTGGAGCCGGAGTTGGAGGAGGAGGACAGGGCGCTGGTGACGCTGCTGCCACTGCCGGCGCTGCTGTGGTGGTGGGCGCCGTATGGAGGCGGCTGGGGCTTGGAGATGGGGGGAGCTGGCTTGCTGCCGTCCTGAGCCTGGCGAGCAGGAATACACACATAATCAACCATCCTTTGATACATACAAATAATTCAATACATGCTTCTGTACAGTTGCTGAGAGAGAGCGAGAGAGAGAGAGAGAGAGAGAGAGAGAGAGAGAAAGAGAAAGAGGGAGAGAGAAAGAAAGAAAGAGAGCGAGAGAAATGAAAGAAAGGGTGAGACAGAGAGAAAGAAAGGAGAGAGAGAGCGAGAGATAGATAGATACAGTAGATAGATAGAGAAAGAGGGAGAGAGAGAGAGAGAGAGAACAACCTATACCTTGTCAGCAGGAGTGCTGGTGGGGGAGGGGGTCTTGCCTGGTCCATCTCCTCCAGACTCCTTCCAGTCGGGGGGCTTGAGAGAGGCGTTCCCTTTTCCGATGGTGGGCCACCCTGCCTCGTTAGCTGAGGAGACGAAGAGATGGGTGCAATAGTGAGATACGCAGTCTGGGAAAAGCACCTGTGGCAGAGATGCTTCAAGAGGTGGCTTTGGTGAAATGGGAAACTAGACTACTCAACAGCGTCCAGGAAGTGTTAGTCGAGCAAATGCCCGTCAGTGCACTTAAACCGATGTGCATTATCCAACTACATTTTTAGTTAGCTAAACCCTGTGTCTAGAATTTACAAGTCCTGAGACGAGATGAGGCTCAATCATTATTGCTGCTGTAATTCAGACAATCAGATCAATACCTAAATCCATTCATCCAGTAACGGAGTGTTTAATAACGCTATTATGACACACATGTATGATATGTTTTCATACGGAATGAATAAGACAGCCAATCAGAAGTGCTTGGTGCATTTCCTGCCTTTTGCACACACGGTGACTGAATTATCTGCACTTGCGTCAAAATATGAGCTCAAGTTCAAATCCAAATCACCCAGTGAACCTTTTTACAACCTAATAAAAGGCAACTCCACTGGAGTCACATGATTATTCTTCAATATTGAGCTCCAGCTGGTTTAGCCACCATACCCAATTCCAACATCAGTCCAATTCAACAACGCTTTCACTGTGATCTCCCCACCATCGTGGAAATAATTACAAAACATGCAGAGAAGACTGCAGGAAGTGTGATGGAACAAAGAACATTTCATCGACCCTAAAACAGCAATGGCCTCATCTCTGGACAGTGCGCTATTGTGACAGTAGAGATCTGTGTTATGCGTTTAATGAACTAGCTTTTCTTCTAATGATGTTACTGCCTGACTGATGTTAGCATCTCATGGCGATGTTATGACAGAACTGTTTGATCTGGTGGGGTATGAGCTCAAATTTACTTTTGTGTGCTGATGTAAATTTGACTGATCCGTGATCAGGGATGAAGGGGTTGAGAGGGCCCAGTGAACCTTATCAGAGTATAGTTCCTCAAAGTATGAGCGAACACACACACACACACACACACACACACACACACAGCCAGATGCATCAACACACATCCCCACACATTCAAAAAACAGGATCAGCAGTTTGCAATATTTCACTGTTAGATTCACTGTCAATATTTCTCTGTACTTGCACCTTTTGAGCCAAGTAATTGTTATGACAAATGCCACTGCCCTGGCAGTGACATCCCTATGAACAGTTTCTACTCTCCAGTGAGTCTTTTTTTTGTAATTTTATCAAATGGAAAATGTCCCCTCTGCTGGCTATATTTCTAGGCCGAGGCAGAGGTCCAGTTGGGTTTTTTTTTTGGTCCAATCGGAGTGGAAAT
>NW_027468859.1:8224649-8267149 GCF_046254945.1 Alosa pseudoharengus
AAGCCACTATTTATTTAATGTTGGTCCTTCCTCTGTCTCTTGGTGCCCTACACACAATGCGTGATGCTTGTGGTGGTAGCAGCAGCACTGATCACTGTGCTCTGCCTGCTTTTTACTCGCGGAAGTGAAAGCATCTCTGGGGTGACTGGTCCACGATCAGAAAATTTATTTTTTGACTCGAGACATGTCAAGTCATTACAAGTCAAAGAGGCAAAGTCCGAGTCAAGTCTCGAGTGAATAGTATTCAAGTCCAAGTCGAGTCGCAAGTCATGCCGATTTTGATCAAGTCGAGTCTGAAGTCATTAAAATCATGACTCGAGTCTGACTCGAGTCCAAGTCATGTGACTCGAGTCCACATGTCTGGTACCTGCAGCTCCTGGTGTGTGTGTGTGTGAGAGAGTGTGTGAGAGGGTACCTGCAGCTCCTGGTGTGTGTGTGTGTGTGTGTGTGTGTGAGAGAGTGTGTGAGAGAGGGTACCTGCAGCTCCTGGTGTGTGTATGTGTGAGTGTGTGAGAGAGGGTACCTGCAGCTCCTGGTGTGTGTGTGTGTGTGTGTGTGAGAGAGTGTGTGAGAGAGGGTACCTGCAGCTCCTGGTGTGTGTGTGTGTGTGTGTGAGAGAGTGTGTGAGAGAGGGTACCTGCAGCTCCTGGTAGAGCTTGCGCAGCTCGAGTGCGGCAGTGCCGGTGAGCTGACCACTGAGGCCCTGCAGGCCGTTGAGTTTGCCGCGGCGGAGTTCGTCCAGCTGCTGGCTCAGCTGCTCAACCCGCAGCACGGCCGTCTGCAGCTCCGCCTGCTTCTCCTGGAACAGACCGCTGATGTGCTCGATCTCCACCGCTACGCGCACGCACACCCAAAAACAGAGAGAGAGAGAGAAACACACTTGTAAACATACATGTGTGCAAGGCAATACAAATACAAGTAAAAAGTAACACACACACCAATGAATGACACACACACAAAAACAAATAAATAGAGATGCAAATGCTAACATTAAGGACTATAAGTGTGTGATTGCACCGCATCCACACAAGAAAAGGGGACTGTGCAAACATAGTACACCACCATACAGAAAGAGACAAAACCACATACACAATCACTGAGAATGACACGCACGCACGCACGCACAAACAAACGGCAGGCATAGCACATGAGATAATGGCCAGCGAGTAAGAGCGAACGCACATGTGTGTGTATGTGTGTGTGTGTGTGTGTGTGTGTGTGTGTGTGTGTGAGAGCACGAAGCATAAAAGCAGTGGGAATGAAGTTAAGTGTGGTTGCTGTGCGGGGGTGGGGTTCAGGCAGCAAGTTGGTCCATCTGGCTGCTTTTAGTATGCACAGCAGCAGCAGCAGTGCCGGCTACTTACTTATCTAAGCTGACCTCGAGGGACTCCGTCCATGAATAATACCAAAAGTATAGGCTTATCCACGCACATGAGAGAAACAATGATGCGTGAGAAGACAGTGTATGTACTGTGTGTGTGTGTGTGTGTGTGTGTGTGTGTGTGTGTGTGTGTGTGTGTGTGTGTGTGTGTGTGTGTGTGTGTGTGTGTGTGTGTGTGTGTGTGAAATGACATGTTTATACACTTGCTTGAGGAGACTGACCTTGGATCTGGGAAAGTGGGTCACTATTGCATGTGCTTTCAGATGGCCAGTTTGTGTTCTCAAGGAGTTGAACGGCTTTCTCTCATCACATACATATTGCATCGGTGTGTTCTAGTGTGTGTGCGTGTGTGTGTGTACCTTGTTTGACGTAGACTAGAAAAAACGACAAGCACACGGCAGGCATAGCACATGAGATAATGGCCAGCGAGTAAGAGCGAACGCACATGTGTGTGTATGTGTGTGTGTGTGTGTGTGCATGTGTGTGTGTGCATGTGTGTGTGTGCATGTGTGTGTGTGCATGTCTGTGAGTAAGTGTATGTGTGGAGCAGGAAAGGCACGGTGTAAACAAGTTACCGTGTGTGTGTGTGTCTGTGTGTCTGTGTGCGTGTGCGTACGCAGGTTGCCACGTGTGGTGTGTGGGAAGTCCACGTACACAGGTTGCCGTTGATGACCTTGCTGTAGTCCACCTGGCCCCTCATGGCGCGGATCTTCTTGAGCTTGGCCTCCTGGCTGTCCACGCGCTCCTTGAGCCTCTGCAGCTTCTCGGCCTCGGACACGGTGTGCTGCTGCCGCCGCTCCTGCTGCTTCAGGTAGCGCAGACGCTGCTCCTGCACGCCACGGGGGAGAAGGGAGAAAGAGAAGACTTTTAGACCACTTACATTTGTATTCAGCTAAGATTGAACTTGAAGATTTATACTTGAAAAGGGAGGATATTGAGGAAGAGAGTAAACATGTTTATAGGAATCGGTATTTACACCCCTTGTCAATTTCCAACATACTTTTCCACACACTGGGTGGTACCCAGTGTGTGGAAAACTGACGGAAACAAGTCATGTTCCTACACAATACAACAGCGTTAGACAGTGCAATGGCAGGCGTTCTAGGCCTGCATGTCAACTGAGAGCTCTTGGAGCTCTTATTATCAGGTACATAGTGTGGCTTTAAAGGCAAATTTAACAGGGAACAAGAGAACAAGTTAAAGAGAGTGAAGGGGGGGAGAAGAAGCAGGGCTTCGAGAGACAGGACAACGGGTGGAGGGTCCGAGAGGTGAGAAAAGAACAATGCCAAAGGATCAGAGGGAATTTACGTCCAACGTGAAATAACACGACGAGATAGAAGGAAGGATTTGAGAAAAGGAGAAAGCGTGGGATGAGCAGAGGTGTATGAAGGGCTGGAAGAGACAGGAGAGGCAGAAGGAGCGCTCCAGTGTGTGGGTGGCACGGTGGGCAGTACATACTCCCACAAGCACACACACACACACACACACACACACACACACACACACACACACACACACACACACACACACACACACACACACACACACACACACACACACACACACACACACACACACACACACACACACACACACACACACACACACAGATCCAAAAACTCCCACACAGCCAACCCTCAGCCCAGCAATGGCATCTCTCTCTCGCCCACACACAAAGACAGACACACACAAAAATGCACAAAAGCTGTTTGTGATAAGTTTGATGTACAAGTAACATGTATTGATATGTAGCAATAGTATATAATTTACATTTATTCATTTAGCAGACACTTTTCCAAAGCAACTTACAAAATGAGAAATAACATTCAAGCTATATTGCAAAGGGAAGGGAAGAGGGAGGAAACAGACTTGCGATTTTTGGCTTTTTTTTTTAATAATCGCCATCAGCTAATGTCCAAGTATATTAAGGTGATTAATATAACAGACAGTCGCATCTGCGGGCAGCCCAGTGTTGCTGTTGCTGTGGAACACGCACGTATCAATTAAATTACCAGCTGACTCCACAAAACAAAAACATCCATCTTCAGGGCCTAAATTTCAGTGCGTGATTGTGGGTATTGGAAACGGGGCTATAAAAAACCCATATCGGGCTACCTTTATTCGGTGGGTGATATCTATAATCTCTGATTTCTGAATAGACCCCGAGTCTGCTAATAAAGGTGGTGATAACAAACTCAGGAAGCAAACCCAGATGAACAATCACAGACCCAAACACTAACACACCAGTTAATGCCTCAGTGGGTCAGTGACCCTGCGACTGCTAACAGCAGCTCCACTGGAGCTCCGCTACTAATGAACTCCATGCCTGGGTGAAGCCTGGCCTCTACACCCTGGAGCAGTCTGTGTGAGACTGTCCCGATTCGCTCTCTCACACACACACACACACACACACACACACACACACACACACACACACACACACACTCTGATGAGGCTGTGTGAGTAAAGCATGATGCTTGGCCTTTCTAGGCCCTGGAGCTGTCTATATGTGAGCCAGTCACGATCCACACACACAAACACACACACATGTATTTCACTCCCCTAACAATCCCACAGCCACACGCTAACCACAAACACACATAGTACTCACTTCACCCTGCCGATAAACTCTGTGTGGATCTCTCAATCAAAGCACAACTGCTGTAATTGGCGCTGTGCATGTTACCGACGAAGGGATTTTTTTAAAAGCTGGCGGGTTTTATTTTAGCGTGGTTCAAAAGGAGTTCAGTGTGATTTGGTGCCCCCCACACACGCCATGTGCTAAGAGGCACAGCACACACAGCATCACACTGGATGCTTTTAGGGGCTTCCATCCCTGGGTGCCATTATCCTCAGCCATTAGCTGTGTACATATGCACATAATCACAAAGACACACTCTCACACACACTCCTGCACACGCTCTCCTCTCCCCTGCCCTCTCTCCCTCTCTATATAACACACACACACACACACACATTAGCGCCTTCTCTCACTCTCTCTCTAGCACACTTTCATGTGAGTTCTCTGTCTCTCTCTCTCTCTCTCCCTCTTTATCCCTCTCTCTCACACACACACACATTCATTCACTCTCTCTCTCACACAAATACACACATAAACATAAACACACACAGACACACACACGCACACACTACTGTCACGCACATAGTGTGAGCTGGGTGCTGAGGACAGGCTGAGTGCGTGCGAGCAGTGAGCAGCGATGCACTAAATATAGCGCACGCTTGCGGTGGCCTCGCGGTGACTGGAGCCCTGTGTCATCACCATCCCCATCGTCACGGCAATTACACGCTCAGAGAGCGCCCCGTTATCCACCCCCCCCCCCACTCCAACCCCAAAAAACAGACCAGATAAAAGAGTGAGAGCGAAAGAAAGAAAGAGAATGAAAGAGAGATAAAGAGAGAATGAGAGAGACAGAGAGAGACAGAGAGAGAGAGAGAGAGAGAGAGAGAGAGAGAGAGAGAGAGAGAGAGAGAGAGAGAGAGAGAGACACTGCTTGTCCCACCAGTCCCAAAACAGAAAAGACACTTTCAAAGCACCCCTGTGCCTCAAAAGTAGTCAACACCAAACAATTATGGAACGAGCAAGGAAAGCCTTCATTAAGAAATGCTTAAATGCTCCAATAAAGGCTTGTAGTCATTACCCAGTCTCACAGCTGTCTCGTGTCAGGGAAAATAAGAGCGACAATCAGTTGGGGTCTAAGCGAACCCAACGCTACAGAGACTGCTGGACGGATCGCTAAAAAGAAGATGTAGACATATTTCCCCCTCACTGGGAAACCAGTCTCATGCAACCTCAGAGTGCCGCTCTCATTAGGAGCCAGACAATTATCAGGCTATAACTCACAAACCATTAGGCTACACAAACACACATTACTAATAAAAGCCTTGGAATAAGGGCTTCAAAATGGCGTGACTCACCATTGAGGAAATCATTGAGTTGACCACAGCAAAAGAACTCAGCCTTACACAAACCAGCTGCTGGAGAACAAACAGAACTGGTCCTGTTCTATGACATGCTCCTGTTCACCTTCAAAACTCTCCCGATAATCACGTTATTGATCACAGCCGGGGCAAGCAGAGTGTGGTGCTATCCCTAGGGCTTCAGTGCAGAGTGGACAGCTCGCAAGCACATAAGCCCCACACACACACACACACACACATACACACAATAGAGCCAAGCAAGGGACCACCCACCCGACGCACATCTGAGAGCGTTACCTTAGCGACGAGCATCTGTTGCTGGGCCTCGATTTGCTGCTGTTGCCGAGTGGCCATCTCCTGTAGCTCTGAGAGAGTGAGCTCCACTCTGGGGTTCCCCACCTACACACAGCAGAGAGAGGAAGAGAGGGAGGGAGGGAGGGAGGGGGAAAAGTAAGAGAGCAAGAGAGAATGACAGAAATAGAGGGATGGAGAGATAGGCAAGAGAAGGAGGGAAGAATAAAAGTGTGAACAAATGAAAGTGAGAGAGAGAGGGAGAGAGGGAGGGAGGGAGGGAGAGAGACCGAAAGAAAAAAATAACAAGGGTTAATCTGTCTGTTACTCATCCGGCCTCCACACTCCAGTCAGAGCACAACCTCAAGCATCAGCACTTCGACAAAACAAACAGCAGCAGCAGACCCTGAGTCACAGGCCACACTGCTGACCACACTGGGACCAACAACAGCCTCCAAGTACTGGACGTGGAGAGGATACTGTTAAAACTTAAAAAATGAACACATGAACACACACACACACACACACACACAAATAGATGTATGTGCACACAGAGATACACGTGGACCCGTAAGAATACAGGTGGCAAAAAGGAGTACAATACAAAACAATACTGATCATTACAAGGTGCACACACACACACACACAAACAATACTGATCATTACAAGGTGCTTGAGCAATAGCCTAGTGTCTGAACTCAGGAAGACTGACAGAGAGAGACGGAGATGAAAGAGATGAAAGAGAGAGAAAACAGGATGAAGGAAGAGGAAAAAAGAAAAAGGCAAAAAGCAGCGATTGAAAGAAACCAAAACAAGGAGCTGGAGGAGGGCAAGTGTGCAAAAGAAGCACAGAGTGGAGAAAATAAATGAAAGAAAAAATGAAAGAAATGAAAAAGAAAAGAGAGAGAAAGACAGGATGAAAGACACAGACAATTGGGTTTGAGCTGGATTGGTAAACAGGCTAGCGTGATCCGAGGGATGGATGGACAGGAGGAGGGTAGGGAAGGAGGGAGGGAAGGAGGGAGGGAGGGATGGAGGGAGGGATGGAGGCGCTGCCTCTGTCATCCTGCATTGGGGAAGATAAGAGCACAGCCATCAGTCACCCGCTGGCACCCCGGCTGGGCCGTGCAATCGCCATGGCAGCAGGACGGAACACTCACACCGTGCTGATGAAATGAGAAGGAGGACGAGGAGGAGGAGGAGGAAGATGTTCACAAGAAAGAGGACAAACAACACTGACAATGCTGTGACTGCTACAACAAATCTGTCTGGATACAGCAGCCAAAAACAGACGCACACTGGGGAACTTAAAAAAAGTCAAAAGGCTACTGGGTTTATGGTGTTATCTCTTGTTGCAACTGAACTAGCAGGTTATGAAGAAATCAAAACGGATGCAGTCACTCCCAAAGCGTCTGGGCTTTGGGCTGTGACATTTACGTAAGCTTTTTAGAGGTGTCAGCTGTGCCTCATCAGAGCCCAACATGCATGGAGAGAAACTGTTTGAGATGAACATCACAGAGCTCTCAGAAGAGCAGCCAGTAGAGCAAGAACGCCCACACAACACAAACCCAGGAAAAGATGGAGCTAAAGACATGCAGAGAGAGAGGCAGAGAGAAAGATGGAGCTAAAGACATGCAGAGAGAGACAGAGAGAAAGATGGAGCTAAAGACATGCAGAGAGAGAGACAGAGAGAAAGATGGAGCTAAAGAGATGCAGAGAGAGACAGAGGGAGAGAACAGACTGAATGAATTCTGTGAACCAACCCACTCCGGTCGAGTACAGAGAAATTTCATGTACTTCAAAAGTTCATCAAAAACAAAAAAAAACATGATTGAAACCTATTAAACCTACCTATTATATGATAAGATAAATACAGTACTTGAATGCTGAAGAAAAGAAGTTCAAGGAGAGAGTTAGAAGCCACCTACCCAGTTGTATCACAGTAATTAACAACGCCAATCAGTCTAAGCCTACTAATAATTGTCTTATGAATTGAGGGTATACAGTGGTTCATACATGTTTGAGCAATTTAATGTAAACACTTCCTGGAAAGCCCTCCATCCAAAGATCTGAGTCCCCGTGCAATGGGCTATCCTCCAATCCTCCCTCCCTCAGGCTAGGCCATTTGCCACCAAACAAAGCTTACGCAACACTAAGGACTGGCACCCCGACACAGGTCATGCCAGTACACAACACTAACGACGGCTACAATGATGAAGGTCATGCCAGTATGTAACGGAAAAAGCTGTCAGCCTCAATGTGAGGCAGCAGTGCCTTTATTAGCAAGCAGGTCAGCCTCAATGTGAGGCAGCAGTGCCTTTATTAGCAAGCAGGTCAGCCAGGCCTTGTGTTTTTTTTCCATTTGCCAGCCAACAAATGCCACAGGGATGCTGAGATGGTTAGTGCCATCGCTAATTCTAGTTTAGACTAGCAACATCCCGGGCTGCCTGGGAAAGTTACGTTTGAGGTGTTTAAAGGTACACTATGCAGGTTTAGGTATTTTTGGTGACTGTAGAGCTCCCTCTAGAGTCGCCATATTGATATTTTACTCTGTTGTTGTAAACAGCAAACTTCCTGTGATTTATCCCCCCTGTACACAATGAAAATGCTTTTGTTTTGGAGGTGAAAGATTAACAACAGGCAAAAATCTCCAAAGAGCTATATCTACTGACAAGGTAATGTTACACGAATGCCGCAAGATTTGTCAGGCCGCTGTTCTTGAAGTTGCATGGGTGGTTTTCTCGTAGCGACTTGATTCGTCTGCTGTATAGCTATGCATGGTGAACGATTCGCCAATTACAAGTTTGTTTACCATCAAATTGGCTTTGTAAAGGTGAAAATCTTGCATAGTGTACCTTTAAGATAGTGTGTGAATGTGTCGGTGGCTCAAACTTTTTTAAAACTATACAGTGTGTCAGAGTTTTTTAACGTGCATAACCAACAAACAAAAGCTGACTTTTGGTGGCTTAATTTGTACATTTTTTTTTTTTTTTACAAAATTTGCAAACCGAAATCTTGGTAACCAAATGAAGATTTCTTGGAAATCCATCAATCAGCAATCCCTTAGTGGGCTATCCTCCCATACAATCACCCTCAGGATAGCCACAGAAAGAGGCAGTGAGTGTATGATGGGAGGCTTGGCCACTTGCCAGTTGCCACCAAACAAAGCTTACCAAACAGGTCATGCCAGTGCGCAATGCTAACAACTGCTACCTTGATGAAGGCCATGCCAGCACACAACCCTAATGATTGCCATCCTGATGAAAGATCATACCAGTATGCAACGGAAAGAGCCGTCAGCCTCAATGTGCCATTGGCAGCAAGCAGGTCAGGCTAGGTCTGATTGAGTCACCTCCAATCCTAAGTTCCTGCTGATAGTGTGCCAAGGGTACCAGGTTAGATCAGTGCACTAGCCAGGGATTGTGTTTTCTTTTGCTCATGTAGTAGCCAACAATGCCAAAGGGATGGTGCGGAGGTGGTAATCACGATCGCTAATCCCCTTTTAGGCTATTGACATTCCTGGCAGAGGTGTGTAAGAGAGAGAAGTGTCTCTAATGCAAATAACTAGCAAAAAAACCTTTGCGTTTTAGTTGGAGGAAATATGACCGCTCCAAAGCAACAACAACAAAATACCGTAAGGGTAAATAACAGCAATTTTCTCTCTTGTTTGATACAAAGCTTTCTTGTAGGGAAAGCAATCAAAGGGATATTGCGTGACCATCTTCTCCCAGTTTTCATCACATACATCTAATTCCAGTGATGTTGGCCAGTGTCGGACATCTGATAATCACAGAGCAATGCTTGTTGAAATCCCTGCTGTTATGTAGGTCTCCTTGTAGGTCTGGGATAATGTCAGAGTGGCGCTGGGGTTGAATGTTCCCTGATGATGACAAAAGCTGGTAAACGTGGCCTTGTGAAAGCTTAGGTCACCCCACGCCTGCAGACTTAATCTATTTCTAGCTCCGCATGCTCAGTAAAAGAGTATTAATAGATACGGATGTCTTGTTGGTTTCCTTGAATTCCTAACATTTGCAGCAGGGTGAAACTAGGCTATGCCCAATTTTGCCTAACTTTGACCAAAAAGATCCAGGTGGGGAGATATAGCATCACCAATAGGTAATCACATCAAAGTAAAGATGTATGTCAGAAGAGTTACTACAGAAATCTTCAAATCAATTTCTTTGGTTATGTTAAGAAGCATCAACACCAACATAAATGACTGGGGGATGGGGGGGTGGGGGTGGGGGTGTTGCACAGCCCCTCAGATGTCAATTCCTCAACAACTCCCTGGTGTTTAAATTCCATTTTGTAATTAATCTGTGCAATCCAATTGCAAGTGTCCAACGCCTGTTAATGTTGATGGTGGGTATAAATAGGAGAGCTTAAATCGCGTCTTTGCTTCCTGCGTAGTAACAACTGGTCCTGTCATCATTCATGCGACCTCGCTTTCTGACGATGTTGATCGATCGCTCCCCCTCGTCCTACCCACCAATCAATACGGAGGGCTTGTGCCCAACGTTTACTGATAGAAAGCAAATGATGAAAAAAATAAATATCCAGTGGATTTTGCCGGCAGGAAAGAACGCAATTGGGTCTAGATCAAATCAAGTGTCAGTGTAAATCTACATGATGGATTGAACTTCAACATTTCAGTGGGAACATTGCCTCAACTACTGTTAAATTACTTTTCTCCTTTCATAAAACATCCCAGTGATGAGGGCAGTCTCCGGCATGCATTGTTTACATCCTTAGCCTCAACACCAAACAGAGGTCTGGAGAGGTACAAAATTCATTTCTAGTCCCATTTCGTGCCTACTTTGGGGAATATCTGGCATCAAAATTGCAATAAACAAGTGTTTGTCTCTCATTTACATGACCATATACCATGAAAACTGACTTGACAACACCATTAGGCTGCAAATGCCTCGCTGCAGAATGACTGGTATAATGTTAAGTAGAAATGACATATTCAGTGTTGTATGTGTCCTCATTCTGGTTATAATATCATCTAGATATTTGCTCGTCATTGGTAGCTAACTTTCATGCACACACGCCTGAGGCCTGAAGCAGGCAAGAAGGGAATAAGAGAAAGCCTGGGTGCATTAGCCGCTGCACATATTGTCCACATATGCACATCCCTACATAAATCTGAAGTATTAATAACCACACAAATGCCACCATTTTACAGGCACTTTGTAGAGACTTTTCAACTTGGAGAACTTGGGGGTACAGACAGAGCCATTTCACTGACATACTGGCTAATTAAGACCTTAATGCTTCCTCGCCCAACACAAACAGCTCAGTGTCCAATATTAATTAAGATGGGTAACAATATTCTGGCAAAATTAACGTCATTACGGTGTACTACAGTTTTACTGCAATTTTATAATTAGTTTAGTTTATAATGAGCAAAATCACTTCAAAATCTATTCCATTTGTGCCAGCTATACAGGGTAAGAGAAAGAAAGTGGACACAAGCAGCCAGAGTGCACAAATCTTATCAGTTTGACATAGTTCAGTTCAGCTCATGATCAGTGCAGTCACGGCCAAGGCCAACAGTAGGCTCTTGTGTGACAGGGTTGCTGGGTTGACCAGTACGATGGCAGGCCTCCCAATTTCATTAGCTCCGACTCAATTTGTAGGGAGAGTGATTCATGGCTTACTTAGCGACTGTGTCAGCCGCTGTTTGCACACACAGGACGCCGGCTGGATCACATCACACAGGCTCTCAGGGAGACGAAGAGAGAGAGAGAGAGAGGGAGAGAGAGAGAGAGAGAGAGAGAGAGAGAGAGATACTGTCGCTATAGCAATAGAGCAACAAGGAACTCCATGGACCAGGGCTTAATTGGATTAACCAGATGTCCCTGGGCTTGAGCAATCAGAAGAGAGATACGCTTTCTCTCTGACTTGTCTCTGATTCCTCAAAGCGGAACATAGCTAAGGTCCTCTTAGGTCAGAGGTCTCATCTGACTTAAACCTCCACGCCTGCAGGACACCCAGTCTACTGCTCAGTGGAAACCTGAACAAACAGCCTGTGGTCTATAAAGGGCAGGAGGGTGACCGATCTCACATGAGACGCTCTCTTTTCAGACAAAAGGAAGGTTGTCAGTAACCAAGCTAGTAATTAGACAAGCATTAACCAATTATAGGAAGAAATAATGACAACAAACTGGTTCTGGGCAATGTATGAACATGTTTTAGTGGCAAGATGAGGACACTTCTAAGCTATAAGTCCAGAGGTTATCCCCATATCCATAAACAGAATGGGGAATTCCTATGTAGGTTTGATTTAGATACACTAGTACATACATGGGCAACATACGGCCCGCGGGCCACATCCGGCCCGTGGGCTTTCCCTGACCGGCCCGCGTAAGGTCCGTGAAAGAACAATAGTCAAGAACCTAGCATAGAGATAATGCATGCAAATCAATGTCGTTGTTTTTATTTTGAAAGCGACTGCTATTTGTACGCCCATACATTTGTGCGTGGATGCATACGACGTAAACCCCCATCACTGATGTGCTGGTGAATAGAATTTCTGCTTCTGCGTCGACACAATGCAGTTGCCTTTACGTCGGCGTAAACCTTTCAAAGTTTTGTGTCTCTTATGTCTGCGTTGCTCACCACCGCAAAGGTTGTTAGAACGAACTCCTACTGCTGCTCGTTGGCGATACAAAGTGTTCATTTCAAAATGTTACTGGCAGATAGACAGTTTACAATCGGATAACCCGTAATTGTAACCAAAATATGTCTGAGTTTATTTGCAAAGCTTATGTTAGCGAACTAGTATGATGCTACTACCCACAGGTTGCTTGAAGCAGCCGGCTCAACACAAAGAGCGAGTTGACCAATCACAGTTATGTGCATAAAGTTAAAGCAAAAACATAGCCTACATTTTTAAAATAGTTTTCTTTGTGCATGTTGATTAACTAATGACAGCCTACTATTATCTGCTCCACATTTTCATAGTCTAATTCTGCATAGAGTTAAATTAATGATGGTAATGATTTAATGATGAAATATTGCTGAGTGTTGATGAACTGGTGGCACAGGCCTATCGGTTGTACTGACTCCTTCACATTTTCATGACCTAGCCTAATTATATAGATATTGTAGCACTTTTTTATATCAGTCTTTGAAAACTGAAAAAAAAAATAATTTTCGAGAATGAGGATTAAATACTGGACATAGATTAAATATTGCTGTTTTTCCTTTGTCTCCCTCACATTTTCATCTGTTCTTACGACTAGTAAACAAAACCATATGATTTACTTAATGTTATACAAGAACAGAATATAATTGAACAGAATTGAGTTCAGACTTGAGTTCGGTATTTTGGGTCCGGCCCTCCTCAACAGTCCCAGTTTGTCATGTGGCCCCTTGGGGAAATTAGTTGCCCACCCCTGCACTAGTACTACTACTACTACTACTACAAATGCTGGTCATGGTCATGGTCATGGCTTGCATGTGAGCACTGTGATGATGCTTTGCAGAGCGCTCTGCCTCTCATCCAGGGAAAGAAAAAGGAAGTAGGTCTGTAGGTAGACTTAAAGGTCCTGTAGTTTTAATATTGACAATAGCTTATGTTAAGGATACTAGTTGCGTGCAGAGATAGTTTGTCACATATTTAATGTAGGGAGGAACGACATTTAAATATTAACGTTCCCTCCGCATCCAAAAAAGAGCTGATGGTTAACGGTTTTGAAATAAGCTTTTTTTTTTTTAAAGAAAAAAAAACGTTGCAGTTGTGTGTGACTAACAAGATCTTCTTTTCAGTTGCTTGCAACTTAAGCTGTTCTATCCAGAGAGGATCTATGCTGTCAATTTTGCTCAATGAGATTTCACTGCACATATGTCAATATATATATATAGGTCTGCTAACATGTGCCCGCCTTATTGTAAACATTCAAAGCCAATCCTGATTGCCTTCGCCTTCCTCAGAGTCCCAGAAAGGAGATTAAATGGCAAGAGCACATCTGGCCAAATCCATTCTTACAAATGCTCGGGGGGAGGGGCAAAAAGGAGAGATGCAGCAGCACTAGTCTTTTTTCAGTCTTTGAATGGATTGCCCCACTAAGATGCTGCATTATTTTGTCCACTGCTCTCAAAAGGTGGCTTGGCGAAAGGCACAGCAAACGCTTCATTCCGAAGAGAAGAGGGTCCAACAGCAAGGAGTTGGGAGCAGAAGAAAACGCAAACACAAGTGGTTTCATTGAAACCCTGACAATGCACACAGAAACAGAGCTGACTTGCAAGAAAAATCTGTTGCAATCACTTGGAAAAAAACCTGTTACCCAGTGTAGATCATTAATGCTCTCTGAATAGAACACTTCAATTTACAGCTGTTTTTTAGGAGACTAATTAAAAGGGGAAAAACACTTGATTGCACTGTAATCTCACTTGCTTGGAAAGGCAACTATAATGCACTTTTGTGAACCAGGGGTACCATACTTTAATTATGTGAAGACTAGACTCCAAAAGGCATTAAAGGGGGACTTGGGCATGAGCACCAGAGTAGAGAGATTGGTTTTTATCGTAAGCCTCCTTGGCCAGACAGCAAAATCCACATACTTAGATGAAGTGAAAGCATCCAACAAAATCTACTTAGAACAAAAAAAAAAAATACCTAAAAAAGTCCAAACACATCAATTGCTGATGCCAACAGACAACAAGTACTTGGCACTTTTTTCCCCCTCTTCAGATTTTGGTTTTACTAGTTTCCAACTCGAGACACCAACCTACATACAGACAAATCAAACTCGACATTGAAGTCCAAAGCTTACATTTGTCCAGTTTGAAAACTATGCATTTTTTAATTGAGTCGAGAAGCATGTGACTGACGCATGACACCCTTAGAGGAACAAATGCAGTTCGGTTTGGCTCAGAAATAGGTCACCACATCTTAAAGACATAAATATGAAAACTGGCTAATCTTAAAACAACAAAGCTAGAAGTAATGCCACTCTCTTTCTGGGCAGGAAGTATAAACAATCTTCATAAATGAACAGTTCTTTGGTTAAAACGTGGCCCGTGTCTTCCATACAGCTACGTACGCTTTCTTACCTTGCACCGCGCCCCTCCCAAGCCTCGGAGAGCAGATCCCGGCTGTGTGGATGTTAGATCTGTCGTGCCGAGCAGGAGGGATGGGAGGACGGGGAGATGAATCGGACGCGAGCGGATGGGGAGGGCACAAGCGAGGAGAGGAGCGGAGGATGCCGGTGAGGGTGGGAGGAACGGAGGAGGAGAAGGAGAAGGGGAGGGTGGCTGGCTGACTAAACTCCAGCGAACACGCCCCTCTCGGAGAAAACCCCGCCGGCGAACGCGGCCACGCTCCAGCGCACGCGGGCGACACGGCCTCGCTGATGAGGCCCGCGGGAATAAACAAGTGAGCACAGAAAGAGGAGGGAGCGAGAGGGAGAGGCAAACAAGAGAGAGCGCGAGAGAGAGAGAGAGAGAGAGAGAGAGAGAGAGAGAGAGAGAGACAGACAGACAGACAGACAGAGAGAGCGCGAAAGAGAGAGAGAGAGAGACAGACGACAGACAGAGAGAGAGAGAGAGAGAGAGAGAGAGAGACTGACGACAGACAGAGAGAGAGAGACAGAGTGAAGGACAGAGATGGATAGTGAGGGACGGCTAGACCTCAACTGAGGACATGACGGAGAGGATGAGAGGGAGAAACCCCTCATGGGCACGTGTCTAGGGATTACCAAGACCGCAATGGGGTGGGTGTGGCTGCCGCTAAGTGTGAGTGTGTCCATTAGGAACACGCGTGTGTGTTTGTCTCTCTCTCTCTGTGTGTGTGTGTGTGTGTGTGTGTGTGTGTGTGTGTGTGTGTGTGTGTGTGTCACAAGTTGCTCTCAGAGCAGTCCGAGAGGGGCTGAGGGTTTGGCAGAGAAAAGCCCCTCCTCTAGTCGAACAAATGGGTAACGAGGATGCTGATCCTCTTAGAGCGCCGTTATGTCATGAAACTAGTGTAATCCTTCAAATTATATAGAAAGAACCAGCGACGACAAACAAAGCGCTTCTCTGCACTTATTGACCAACCGCCAACCCAGCTGCACACATACACACACACCCATACACACACACACACCCATACACACACACACACACACACACACACACACACACAACAAGACAGGGTCATGTTGTTAAACCCATGCCAATCCTCATTGGGTTGGCTCCTGGATAAAATGGAGTAGGGTGAGGGGGTTAAGAAAATGATTGCATTTGCTGTGAGGGAGACGTCTAAGCCAACCCCTTAATAAGTTGTCCGACAATGAGCCGTCATCCGATTAAATGCCCCAAACAAATATAGCAGCATTTAAGGGACGCCAAGCGACTCCTCAAGACAAAGCTTGAACCTTGTGGCTTTTGGAGGCCTCTCTGACAGAGGACCAAGGACACTGACCATTAACACAGTCTTCTACTTCACATTAAACTGTGCTCGCTATTTGAGAAGCGTACTCTATCGCCCATCTTTGTATGTACATGTAGTGTATTTAAGTGGAGATTTTCATTGAAATTTGCATTTAGTCTAAGACTAAGCTTGATCCAGCAACAGGAAACTGGACATCAACAGACCAACTTCATTGGTAAGAAGCTGGTGCATGACAAAACACATAGTAATCATCACCATCTGAAAATTCACACGTAGTTGATGATGCTCACTTGTATGTGGGTGCCACTGTGTTTCCTGTCTGGCTGCGGTGTTTTTTCCCCCCTTCCTTTGCCGGCAATCTCCACAGCTCTCCACCTGGCAGCTGGCAGGAGGGTGCTAATTGGGAGCGATGCAACAGAGCCACGCTTAAGATAGCACAGTTGCTTTGCTAATCAGCTCCCTTTGGTCCTTGTTGTAAGCATCATCGTCGCTGGTACTGCCTCGAGTCCAAGCTCAGTCTCCTTCCAACAACTGGTTGACGGGAGAGCAGGCGTGGATTGAGGGGGGTGGGAGGTGGGGTAAGATGACTAAAGATAGCAGGATGAGCATTTTCTTCAGTCACTCAGTCTCTTCCTTTTCATGCTGAGGCGATGCGTCCCCCCCACCCCCCCCACCCCCCACCCCGCTTGCTATCCCTTAAGGTGAAATTAGTTACGCTTCGGAAAACACGACTCTTACTTTTGCCTGAATCTGGGACAGATGCTTGAAGGACCAAAGCAGAAACGCCCATGGACGCAGGCATCACTAAGTGGACTACAGTCGAGTGTTGTACAAAGTGCGCACACACACGGTGCATAATAAAGTGACAGAATGTGAGGCATGAGTTGAACATGTTCACGAGAGTTTCGCATATGGTGTGGGGTGCCATGGCAATGCAAAGCAAAGCTGCTCGATGATTAAGATTAAATAGACCAAGGCCACGCACAAGTGGAACTCTTACGGTCGTACGGTCATGTGAGACACATTAGAAGTTGCGTTTCGCCTCAAATGCCAGAGCTCCTAATCAGTGGCACAGTGCACTGTGAAGTATTCAGTCAATGAAATGAAGTGATGCATGGTTGAGCACCGCACTGAATCAGATAAAATGGGGCGATGTCCCTCTGGGAGAGGCTGGAAGTGTGTACAACTGAAAGCAAAGTGAAGACAAAGCTTCTTCGGATTTGAAATTGAAATGTAATGAACTGATGATGTTTTGATTCATTTATCATTCTATGAAGACAAAAAAATTTATATATGCAAAATTCTTCCATCTAAAGTCTCTGACAGTTTAATATTCAGCTGGGACACACCACGTGGAACATGAGTCAATGCAATCCAATCATGTGCAGTAAAAAAATAAAAATAAAAAAGTAAAAAACTGCAATGTAAATATAATGTCAATTATTTTCTAAATAGTGCAGAGATGGGGAAGGCACAATTTAAATGAATAACACATGCATAACTCAATTTCACACACAGCCACGTCCAACATCCAATTACGTTCCAGTTAGGTGGAGTGGACTGAGGTATATCTGTTTGGAACTCTGAACTCACTCTCACTCTTCCTGTAAGGGACAGAATCGGCTGCTGACAAGGTGACCTCCAAGTCAGCAATGTACTCGTTTTGCAGAGGACTGGAGATTTCTTATCAAAACCTTCAGTATATCTAAAGATCGATCTACAAAACCTTTTTTTCTGCCTTCACATGAAGGGGCTCTGGGGAATACATCACAGTAGTCTAACTTTGCAAATCTAAAAAGAATGTTTGTCGGACATTTCAATACTGATGTTAAAGCCACCTGGCAAATAATAAATAACAAACAAAGAGAGAGGAAAGAGGTAAATGCTGCTGGGGATGTGAACGTACCCCGTTCTCGTTGTGCTTTTCTGAGCTGGAGCCACTCCATCTGCTACTGTGGTCCTGAGATTGTTGGCTACCTATACACGAGAAAGAGAGACAGACAGACAGAAAGAAAGAAAGAAAGAAAGAAACAGAGAGAGAGATAGAGTGAGATAGATAGAGAGAGAGACTATGAGCTTGACTAGTTTTACAGATTGGACAAAATATGATTTAACAACACCACCACATTGCATTTTATAGGGCGTTTTTTCAAGGCACCCAGAGCACTTTACAGTAAAGAGGGAACCTCACTAACCACAACTCATCCCTCCTCGGGGTTTTGGGTTTCACAGACCCTGTGTTTGTGCTGGGGATGCACGTGAGGGAGGATCCCCTCTCTTCGGTCACCTAACTAACAAGGGACAAGCCGTGAATGTTTGTGCGACGGGAGACATGTGACTATGGGACGCAGTCAGAAAGGAGCGCTTTTACTGGATTATTACAGCACATCCAGGAGGGCTGCGCTCCACCAGAGCCCTTTCCCCCTTAATCCAAAGGGCGGACGACAGGGGGGGGGGGGGATAACCAGGGGGTAATCCTGTCTAACCTAGAGAGAGAGAGTAAGAGTGAGAGAGAGAGAGAAAGAGAAAGAGTGAGAGAGAGAGAGAGCAAGCAGACACAACTGCTCTATCGGGGTGGGGCAGGAGGAAGAGTGCTGGTGAAACGCTCTGGACGGACTTGGCCTTGAACTACACTGTTCGCAGGCAGAAACGTTTTGTGCCCACGAAGCACTAATGTGATAGCCGTAAAAAGGTGTGGGATGATGATATGAGCAGAGAGCAGAAGGGAATAAAGGTGTCAAATTTATAGGGAAAGACAGGGGAGCAGTCGAGGGTGGGAGGGCAAACAGCAGGACTGAGGAGAGGGATGAGCTAGAGAGAGAGGTGTGAGATGGAACTGGGAGGAGAGAGAAGAGGAAGATTCTAAACAATACAAATAAACAGCAGGGAAAGAGGATTGGAAATGATTGACAGGGAGAAGAACAACAGATAGAAATGAATGTGGAGTGAGTGAGGGAGAGAGAGGAGAGAAGAGGAGAGAAGGAAGATGAGGTCAGAAACAGGGGTCAGAGGGAAGGTGAGATAACCGAGAGTTCAAGAGAGACAGGGAGAAACAGCATGATACAGACAAGGAAAAAAGAATACAATGCAGAGAGAGAGAGAGAGAGAGAGAGAGAGAAAAAAAAGCACAAAAACTGGAGAGACAAGAACAGCAGCTAAAAGGGCGAATAAGTGGAACAGACAGACAGACAGACAGGGACAGACAGACAGATAGACAGGGACAGACAGACAGACAGACAGGGACAGACAGACAGGGACAGACAAACAGGGACAGACAGAAAGATAGACAGGGACAGACAGAAAGATAGACAGGGACAGACAGACAGATAGACAGGGACAGACAGACAGACAAACAGACAGACAGAGAGAGAAAGACAGACAGAGAGAGGCAGCATGCGGGCAGTGGGGGTGTGCTGGATGAAGGCCTGTCACTGGGGCGGTGACAGCCGGCCGCCCAGTGGAGGGTGATAGGGGCCGTTTTACACCCTCCACTGGACACACTTGCGTTCCAGCTCAGTGGAGCCAAGTGAGGCCAACACTGCCTCCAACACTGCCGCCAGTCCAGCCACAGCCACACACACACACACACACACACACACACAGGCCAGGGCATGTGAATGTGTGTATGAATGTTTCAAATATTCTATGATTCTGTAATTCAACATTTTTTCCTATGTGTCTGTGTTCTATGCTTTTCAATGGCATCTTCCGTTATATGGTGATGTCAATAAAGCAACAGGGAGAGAAAGCAAGAGAGAAATTAATGGGTTCTGTAAGAAACTACTTGTTAAAGACACATTTGATTTCTTGTCCAGTCATTAAAAACAATAAGCAGTCAAATCAATGAACATAGTGTTTGTTCTTGTAACTGATAAACTGTTCAATCAATAACCATATTGTTCGCCAGATTGCCAATGATATTTGTTTGTAGCTTTGAGTCAACAGATTGACTGTGTAAAATATTCAATAGTCTTGACACGGCCCTAATATAGGTGTATTATATGAATAATATATGCCATAGACCTTTATTGACACTGAACTGACATGAATGTATGGCTGCAACAATGAACCAATTAGTCAACTATTTAAATTAATCACCAACTGTTTTAAATGTGGTGGCACACCTGGTCTTCAACCAACCCAAAAGGGCCCGTTACACACCAAGCTCCACTGGCTACCTGTAGCCACCCGCATTAAATTATATTCAATAACGCTGATATATATATATATATATATAATAGATATATAAAGCGACTCCGTTTCCGCAACCACAATGCCGTCATAAAGACAAAGGCACCTGACCGCTGTGTTCCTCTACAGAACAGGGCCTGGCACCGCCGTCAACATGCTCATGGCAATCCAAGCTATTCTTATCTGTAGTTCCCCGATGTAGAAAGCGCTACCAGCTACCTCTCCATCTTCAAAAACCTCCTTAAGACCCAGCTCTTCCTAGAGTACCTCCTCTCCAGTGTAGTCTATGTGATACGTAGTATACCCACATGAAAAGCATCACTATCTCAGTATACCCACTTAAAATAGGCAAGGATACATTTGGGGTTGATCACAGTATACCCACTACAGATAACTAGGCTACATCACAGTATACCCACTAGAAGACTACACCACTGCTCTTCTCCTAACACCATTAATAATCTTACACACTTAACTTGCACTGACCATGACATCCTTATCCATCCTGTCAATCCCTCCTAACTACATCCCTTAACTTAACTTGAATTTGAACTGTTATTCTACTCTTACACAAGGTAGTATTATTATTGTTGCACTGTTGTCTTCTATTTACACTGTACCTTGACTGCTCCCTAATTTTGTAAAGTCGCTTGGATTAGTGTCAAAATGAATAAATGTAATTATAACTTATGTGGTTTGTATATTATAGTATTCATTTAATTTCATTAGGCTATTGCTTGAATTCACATTGTTGTTTATTATTGATATTCTCCTTAATGTAGTCTTACCAACTTTTTAAATGATTTACTGTTAAATTTAACTTTGTATCGTTAAATTTAACTTTGTATTGTTATTTGTATGTATTTGTATTATTTGCTTTGGACAAACGTGTCTGCTAAATACCATAACCATAACATGTGGTTGCTCAGCAACACTGCACAAAAAGTTTTCACTTGTGTCATCACCTTTTTTTTTATGCATTTACATGCAGGCATCTGGACATACAAGTCTTTATGTGTGCTGGCTTGTGCTAGCATTTAAGCATGTAAATGCAAGTGTGAGTGTGTCTATGCCTGCACGTGTACGTTGGCAAATCAGTGTGTGTGTGTGTGTGTGTGTGTCAGTGTGTGTAAGTAGGCTCAGAACGTGTGTACTGTATGTGTGTGAGGGTCAAGTAGGCAGGCCACGGGGTCAGCAGGGGTCAAAGACGCGGCGTCCTAATATGGACCAAGCCGCTTAGTTACATAACCCCTACACACATATTCTAAACTGCTTCATGGCTAAGACCTATAAAACCTGCACTCCTGGGGAGATGCAATTAAGACCCAAGCAAACAAATACCCTTAACTGGAAGGGCATTAAGAGAACACAGACCTCCGCCAAGGGTTCATAGTTCTGGTCTATACAAATCAAACTCAAGATATCAGTGTGTAATTGTCTTTTATATGTTGACAGAAATACCGCTTCAGCAGTACACACCTTCCAGACCTCTCAGGTCTCAGGAGAAATACTCGTTAGTAAAACCTACTGTTAGAACTAAACATGGTGAAGCAGCTTTTATTTGCTATGCAGTTCAGCTCTGGAACCAACTTTCAGATGAGATCAAAGTTGCCCCAACTGTAGCCAGTTTCAAATCTAGACTTAAGACCAAACTTTTCTCAGATGCTTTCTGCTAACTAATTAAATGTTCATTGCCCAGTTCACAGCGCACTCTTCGGGTGAGGGGGATTCTGTGAAGTAGTTGTCCTGTCATTCTAAAAGAATAGACAGATTGGGCATAGTCAAAGTGTAACGGCACGTTCTTTACTGCTCGAGAATGACAGGACTATTTTGGGACAGCAACTGTTTTGGGTGTTAAAGGAATTATCCGGAGTAAAATGCACTTTAGATCGATTTACGGATGATTGGGGGTACATATGTTGAGTTGACATCAAAATCATGTCATTCGGATGTGTTTTGAGAAAATTCGATTGTACCGTTTTCAGTCACACAACTCGTAGCCTGGAAGAGTACGAGTTGTGTGACTGAAAACGGTACAATCGAACTTTCTCAAAACACATCCGAATGACATGATTTTGATGTCAACTCAACGTATGTACCCCCAATCATCCGTAAATCGATCTAAAGTGCATTTTACTCCGGATAATTCCTTTAATACTCCACAAGGGGGACTATCGAGGCCTGTGATCGGGCATTTTGGCCCTGAAAGTAAATATATGTGGTGGTGTGCACGCACAGTTTGGGACTACTTCAAGAATCTCTATAGTGCTGCTGTTCACTGGGTGCTTGACTAGTATAATCATTCTATGTTGTTTTTGTTGTTGTTTTTTTTAAAGTATATTTTTGGCCTTTTTGCTTTTACGGATAGGACAGTGAAGATAGACAGGAAGGAGTGGGAGAGATGGGGTGGGATCGGGACATGACCGCAGATCGGATTCGAACCTGGGTCCCCGTGGGCACTTGGACCCGTACATGGCATGAACGCTATAGCATGTTGCGCCACAGCGTCCTCATGTTGTTTTTTATGTGTTATAATTATTACTTTTTAAAACACTTTTAAACTATTGCCCTTTTAGTTTTATGTTTTTTTTTTATTCTTTAATTTTTAAACTATTCTTTGACTATTGCCCTTCTATGCTTTTATTAGCTATTCCTGTTTGCTTGTGTTTATGCAAAGCACATTGAATGACCTCTGTGTATGAAATGCCCTATACAAATAAAGTTGACTTGACTTGACTAAATGTCATGGGTTCGCCCTTGCTACATCTCATCAAGCTTCATGAAAATCAGGCCAGTAGTTTTTGCGTAATCCTGCACACAGAACGACGGATCGACAGACCAAAACCATTACCTGAGGTGATAAATAATTAAACCAAATAAATACATAAATAAGATAGATAAATAAATAAATTGTGAATATGCCTGAAACGCCCTAGAGTGTGCTCTCGAGGAGGAAAAGACTTCTTTGTTAACATGCAGATGTCGCGGCTGAAATGCCGAGTGATGAAAATACCGAGGGCCCTTACAGTTGCTGAAGACGGAGGGGGAGCGGGGATGCATGCTCAGAGCTCATTCATGATCACTGATTGGCATTGCCGACAAGTGAATGGACCGCAATCAACATGCAAATTCTCCCTTTTGTGCGTGTGCTGCCAGTATCCACTAATAGTCTTTGGCGTTGCAGCACGTGACCTTGAAAGGAGACGTCAGACCAAACGAAACCAAATCTCTGAAGCGCTGTAAGACCAGCCGCGTCTGTTTCCTTGTGGTTGAGACGAGACGCTTGGCATCAGATAGCCGACATGAATTTAAAAAAAGGCAGTGTATTTTAGATAATATATTTTACCTTTGGTGTGTAATAAAGTTCATGAAACTCTGCTATTCCTAACCCTCCTGTCATGACGTAAGTGCTTTTTTTCAAGTGATTAAAAACCGAAAGGACACTTCTGATGAAAGGTAGTTTAGTTTGGTTTGGCTAGGGATATACTTGCTGTTAACAAAGCGTACGCATCATGGGTGCCACATGTATCCTGCGCCCATTTGGTGCATTGTTGTGCACATCCTCAAAATTGAACATGAACGCTTGTTCATTGTGGCACAGTACGTGACTGGGCATGTATATGGGCATGAGTATGCAAGACCGGCTTTATTTAGAACTCTGGGTTTGAATACTATGTTCTGCCCTATGGTTCTGCCCCAGCCTAAGGATGATGATACTTTTTGAGGAATGATCTTTTTATTTTGATTGGATGATCATGACAATTTGCCTACTGATGATTAAAGCAACACCAAAGAGTTTTTTGTACCTTAAAATAATGTTTCCAAAATCGTTTCAGTGGTTCATTAACTCGTAACAGAACCACATCAGAACCACAATAAGGCGGGGATCACATTAGCCAGTGGCAAGCGGCAGGTTTCCTATTGTTCTCTATGGTTCGTCAGCGGAACGGTGGCAAAGCTGGCGTAACGCTAGCGTTGAACAAGCTGAGCGTTGAACTTGGTTCAACTTTTAAAGCGCAACGCAAGCGTATTCAATTGAAAAAACGTTTGTGTTGCTTAGGAACTAGATAAAACTTATTATAGTCCGAGCGTTGCGTTACGTTTGCCGCTGCCGCTTGCCGCTGGCTGATGTGATCCCCGCCTAATGAGGAATACTGTCCTGCAACATTGCTCAAAAAATTGCTCCATGTATCATCAGCTTTAGTCTCATTTGATGGTCATGTGCTAACTAAGGCAAAGAGACTTACGGGCAACGAAGGTTACCCGTGACTTGTTGGTAGGCTGCGATTGATCAGATACTCAGTGGCTTCCCTCAATCCCTCTAGTAAATGCCTCTGCTCAAGAACCACTGGGGACTAAAATGTTTTTCAAAATTGTTTGGGAAAAAACGAGAAAGTGTGACGTAACATAATTTGTAGGGGATAGGTGCGCAAAGCCCCAATGGAACCACTCCTCACCTTGGTCGCTGTTCTCGGTCGGCGAGTCTTCGTGGCGCAGGAAGAACTTCACCTCCTGTCTCCTGGTGCCCCATTTCTGCAGGTGGTCGTACATCATGTGATCAAAGGGGATGGCTCTCTCTGTGGGAGAAAAGGAAAAACACAGGAGAGTTACAGGAGTGAAAACAAGCCGGCGGAATCAAACAACGCATCTGCATTCATTTGGCAACAATGTTTGGGAGTCCAATTAATTTAAGATCTGTTTAATTGGCCTTAAGGAGGGTCCCTACTGAGAAGAGATGAAGATGGAGACAGTGAAAGTGAGGGAGACAGAGAGAGCGAAAAAGAGGGAGATAGAGAGAGAAGGGGGGGGCAGAGAGAGACAATGAAAGAGAGAGAGAGGGTGAGTTTGTTAGAGAAATGCAGTACAAGGAAAAAGAGAGCGTACACAAGTGTGACAGTGAAAGAGAATATGTTTAGCCCAAGAGGAGGTTTCCCACTGAGTTGGAGACAGAAAGAGAAAGAGAGAGAGAGAGAGAGAGAGAGAGAGAGAGAGAGAGAGAGAGAGAGAAAGAGAGGCAGACATTGAGGGAAAAAAGTGATAAGAGACAAGGAAAAGAAAGAGCATAAAAGAACAAGACTCAAGGAAAATTGCAAGGATGGCAAAGCAGGATGGAGATGAACGCCATTAGGTAGGTTCAGAAAAGCACAGGGATTGTCTTTCACCTGCGCTAATTAACCGGTCAGAGTGCCAGACAAACACAAACACATGGAAGCGACTCAAGAGAAGAAGAGGAAAGAGATTATGCTGAGTGGGAGGAATAAGCAGATAAAGGAGGGGATTCCCTGGGGGAGATGGAGGGCGTGGACATCAGGGATCAAAGAGCAGGCCAGGCCAGTCCAGGCCAGGGCAGGGCAGGGCAGGGCAGGGCAGGGCAGGGCAGGGCAGGGAGAACAAACATGACTGTGTGCCAGAGGAATGCAGATGGTGGGGGTGGTGGGGTAGTGTGTGTGTGTGTGTGTGTGTGTGTGTGTGTGTGTGTGTGTGTGTGTGTGTGTGTGTGTGTGCGGGGGGGGGGGGGGTGCGGGGGTGGTATAGCAGGTGGGGTCTGTGTATGGGGAACATACTACAGGCTCTCTGCACAGGTGGAGAAACACCTGAGCTCACCTGTGCCAAGCATGATGGGAAAGAGAACGAGAGAGGCCAAACTGAGAAGAGAAAGGACGGGGTCTGAGAAGAGACATGGAAGAGAAAAGAGAAGAGACATGGAAGAGAAAAGAGAAGAGGAAGAAGAGAGCTGGAGGCCACGGGGGGGGGGGGGGGAGAACTAAAAAGCAGTCACAAGCTGAGGACAAAAACCAGGGTGCATTGCAGTGAGAGAGAGAGAGAGAGAGAGAGAGAGAGAGAGAGAGAGAGAACAGAGTAGAGTGGAGGAAGAGATGGGATCAGTGTTGCAGGTGTGACAGGAGCTGAGGAAGAGCAAGACAGGTGCTCGGTACAGCGCAGCACATCACAGCACACTGCAGCCCCAACTGACTAGAGGCCACTATCGATCCAGTTTGACCCCAGCTGCTATGGAGACGACCTCTTGACTTGTTGGCAGGCTGTGATTGATCAGATACTCAGTGGCTTCCCACAATCCCCCTGGTAAATGCCTGTGCTCAAGAACTTCTGGGGACTGAAATGTTTTTCAAAGTTTTTGAGTAAAGGAACAAGACACTGTGACCCAACATAATATAGAGATACGCTCCTCTATGGACATCTGTCAACAGCCAAATCCGGCCCCACAAACACCCACACAAACACACCCACACACACAGGAAACACACATTCCAACAACCCAATCCGATTTTCCAAGGAAGGACACACCCCATGTCTGAGGTTTGGGAACACCACACTGGGAGACACGGCAACATTCCTGAGCACAAAACAAAACGCTCAGTTTGTCCATTTGTTTGGCTCGGTTGCGTAACATGTTCCCAGCATGCCGTGCGCTTCCTGAGTGTCTGCGCTTCAGAAGCGGGAGGGCCTTTTGATCCCACTCTTCTCCTGCTCAGAGCTGCCTTTAAAGTTGCACTCTGTGGGACGACAAAGTGTTCTCTCTTTCTGTTGTCTGCTTGGGGTCAATTTCTATCTAGCCTTTTCAGAGAGAAGCACCTACGCACACACCAGGAAAAGGACTGCAAGTGCTTCTTCATCAGGTGAAACAAAAGGGATCAGGGCTCTCTGTTCTCCTCTAAATGTTATGGCATAGAGCAACACACACACACACACACACACACACACACACACACATACACACACACACACACACACACACACACACACACACACAGACACACACACACACACATACATGTAGACATAAAGTATAAATCGTCGAAAACATCTACAGAACTACCAAACATACACATACAAAAGATGTAACCACTTCACTCTCTCTCACACACACACACACACACACACAGGAAGAGGGGACAGGAAGTGGTCAGCGTTGGGCTGACCAGACGGGGCGACTGACCGTTGCCACGCCACACTTCGGCCAAGTGGCAGCCACTCTCGCCAGGCTCCTTGCAGAACTCCACCACGTCGCGGCAGGACGTCTCCGGGGTGATGGGCACCTCGGACACCGCCTGCTCGCCATCGTTCAGGTACACGGTCAAGATCATCTGCAACGAGGGGGGGGGGGGCAAAGAAAAGAGAAATGGGGAAAACAGTATGTCATTTTAAAGTTCTGGAGTTATGTTATTTAGAGTTTACAGTGCAGTCATTTCCCAACTACAAATTTCTTCAGCTATGAGGTTAACACACGGGGCAGTTAATATTGTATTAATATGGTTTTGTTTCTTTTAACTTGCATAAAACAGTGTCCTGTGGCTTATACACAATGCGGCTAACACACAGGAAATTACTGTATTGGTTCTTTCAATGGTTAATGAACATTGTTTGCCAATTCATTTGAACAGCCATCGATTGCATTATTATGCGAGTTCTGCCCTATGGATAAAGATCTAGATATGGACGTAGTATGTCCCTTTGTGTTCCATCCTCCATTTCGGCTTCATGTACCGATGCAATGACATATTTGCTAGGAGGAGAAATGCACCAAGACAAACACAAAAAGAGAGGGGAGTACGAGAAATGAATGTGTGGAATGTGAATGTGTTGGCAGCATCTCAACACCAACAGCAAAACCAATGCAATGAACTATTGAATTACAAAAGGCCTCCTAGAGCTTATCAACCCACAGCAGAACGAGGAGCTATCTGAGGACAGAGAATACATTTGCTACTGACCAAAGCACACAGTCCAAATATCACTGCCTAGCAGGAGTGCGCGAGAGATATTAACAGAACAACTTACAGACTCCCGCAAATTTGCACTCAGTGGCAAAACGAGACACTCTAACCTCTGTGTCTCAAAGTATATAGTGCAGATGTTGGTACAATACTAACCACGGAAAAGTGGGCACAATGCAAGTAAGCGCTCAGAGCACACTAGCAGTGTACTGACAGAAGTATGTGGTCTGACAGAGTTGTTTTATTCGGTTTGTGCACAGAAGCCCATACATTTGCGGGGGGAGCGTCAGCTGTGTTGTAGCAGGATCTTTTTTCTTTTTTTGAGGTAGCCGATGACCAACACAGACGGACGCAGCAGTGTTCAGCTGTCCCTCTGTGACCTGCTCTGTGTTGGTCAGAGAGAGAGAGAATTATGTTCTCCATCATTATAGGACCATTGTTGCACAGTGACGTTTTGAGGAAACACACACACACACACACACACACACACACACACACACACACACACACACACACACACACACACACACACACACACACACACACACACACACACACACACACACACACACACACACACACACACACACACACACACTTCCCAGGCGGCATGTTATGCTGTGTTTGTGCAGGCCTGGAGGCCCTGTGACAGGCCAGAGATGGATAAGGCTGCAGAACAGACGCTGGGCAGAGCAGCGCGGAGTGGACTGGACTGGAGCAGAGGACAACAGGAGGCACAATACTATAGAAAGAGACGGACACTGGAGACACCGTATGAACCGCAACTCACTCACACCACCACAGACAAAAATGGGCGTGGGAGTGGACCGTGCCCAGCGAACGTCATGCGTGAGGAAAAAAATGAGTGACTAGGCAGTGGCTGGCAGTACGTGACAAATGTCCTGCTGCGGTATTGAGTTGAGCCCATGAGAGTGGAACCCCCCCCCCCAAGAAGATCTTGTGCAATATTTCCCACGGTATGATTTAGGTCTATTCTATAACAAGACCAAAACAAACCATTTTGCAAAACCACAACTTAACAAAGGTCTGAATGTGAATGTGTAAACACGGTGTCAAAACAGGTACAGGACATGACGCTGTAATACCACAATCCCTGAGCAAACACCTCGTCTAGTCTACACCACATATGCTGGTGGCAAGAAGGATTAGCTTAGCAATGAGTCATGCACAACAAACAAACAAAAACAAAACTGTGTGTGTAAAAATAAATAAATAAATAAATAAACGGGACTAATCCTCATTACCACAGTCGTGTACCAAACCAAGCCAACATGTTGGCTAATTATAGACAGCAGGGCTGACAAACTTCATTGCAAGCAAACAAACAGCTGCATGCAGGGTACACGCTGCTGAGAAAAACCAGAGCCTCGACGTGACTCCATCTGACAACCTGTGGTTAGGACTGGAGACACTATTGTTGACAACCCCCAGAGTAGGGACAGGGCAAAGGCATGTACTGAGTATCAGTCACTCCTCACGCGCCAGTGCCAGGCTCCAGTGCTCAGCTACAAACGTACCATACATTACCACACATTTGCTGCATTAGGCCTACAATCCTCTAGATTAACCACAGTATGCTGAAATGTGACATTTTGTTCCTCCCTCTCTAATCCAGTTGCAAAACACTTTTTTCCTGTGACAACCTCATCATTTCTGCTGTCAGACATCTAACCTCATCCAACAATGTTTCCTTCTCATGTAGCAATTCTCATTCCTGCCAGCCGGTGATGAACAGCACCACATTCACAGGCTTTTAAATCACTGTCAAACATAGTACACATACCTTCCCTAAGCGATTTTTCGCCATTACATTTTATGATGCATTTCATAATTTTCATAATCTATCTCTCATATGGATTTCGATATGACAGTTGAAATATTAAAATGTCCTTCCGAGACTTGCCCCCCCCCCCCCCACGCTGAACCACCCAACTAAAAATAAATCATATGAAAATCAAATCAAATCAAATCTTGTCCTTGGGGATTCAGTCATGACATTCCAGACAATCCGGTATAATGTCACTGATCGCACCACTGGTAAGTTAGCTACAGGGCCAGTCTGACATGGGAGACCTCTGGTGTCTTCTGCCCTCTCTCTGAGCCAATGCACTGCTGGTGCTGGTGGTGGTGGTGGTGCTGCTGGTGCTGCTGGTGCTGGTGCTGGTGGTGGTTGGGGGGGGGGGGGGGGGGAGTTGCAATAGACCTTAAACTCGTCATAACTCAACACTTCCCCTCCACACAAGCTCGGGAGTCACTCTCGATTTCCGGCTGGTCTGTAACGCTTACATGTCAATCCCATAAGCCCCTGCTTCAGCAGATGTGTCTCCCTCTGCTTGACTGACAGGTTGGAAAAGCAGACAGGAGGTGGGACACCACTGCTGCCACCGCCACGACCACCACCGCGCGTGATCCTTGTGCTGCCACACATTGTAGACATCACATGTCATCTGTCTGGTCAAAGGGGTCACGCTCACCCATCCATCGAACCACACACGGGCCACTAACCCTTCTAAGCCTGACATAAGGGAAAGCCTAGTCTGCCCTGTCGTGCTTATGTAACACCAGAGATTTCCTAAACTGATTAGCCAAGTGACGGGCTGAAAGTCTAGCCTATTTGATAGCATATCGGGGGAGGGGGGGGGGGGGGGGTCAGACCACCAACACAAGCCGGGTGGCTTCATGATTAAGGGGTGAGAGATTTCACTTACTTGTGTGATTGGAAACATGCCACCATCTGTATGTGCGGAATAGAGGATAGAATAGTGTTTATCAAATCCTAGCTTCAATGAGAAGAAGTATAGGTTTAAATGAGAGTGCCCTCTGAAGGGGAGTGGGGGTAACTGTTGGGATGTACATTTGGAAAAGCAGGATGATCCAGGGAAAAGCCCCTTATGGGAGATTTTCCAGGGAGCTGGCAGGGGCTCAGGATCAAAGTTAAGTGAGATCGCCCAGACTGCCAAAGTCTGGGTGCCAGAACAAGGCTGTGGGGAGGGGGTTTGCAAAGCAAGTTACACAACAGTTGTCAACAAGACACAACAAGGGGTCACGGTCAGGAGCATCCAATATAATGAGCTCTGAGCATATAAGAGTCTCTGAGCATGAAAACAACAGAGATAAATAAGAACAACATTTCATCATAGCAACAAAAAAAACTTACACTATGAGTAATTATATATTTTGATACATTTGATGTAAGTGCAATTAAGAGAAAGGCAACAGACTTCTGGTACAGACATAACAACAAGGCAACACACATTCTGTTACTCATCAATAGCTGCATTCAGACCTACGTGTAGGACCGGAGGTTCTGCGGCTGTTAAACGGTTGGGCCTTATATATGAACAACATAAACAGTCATTTGGAAGTCCGAACTTAGCCGGCTGTTCTACTGCTCCCCTCCTAGTATTTCTGACGGTCATTATGTAAATGAGCTGTGTCTGAAAGAAGCAAAGAACATGCGGAGATTCCGTTCATGTGCATGTTCAACCACGATCAACATGTTCAACCACACAGAGATTTTGTTAATGTGTGTCAGTATCGTTCACACATGAACGTATAATGTCAGCATGTTAGCGTCATATCTGAATCACCCGAAGGGTCGGACCTCCGTTTGACAAAGCTCTGCATATACTCCCGAGGTAATATCTGAAAGCAGCTTGACAGAAGACTACAGTACTGACTGAAATTAGGCCTAAAGGAGGTGAGATGTCTGCCTGAGGTTACATTTCTGAGTTATAACTTTTCACTCTAATTGCCCTTGGGTACCCAGTGTACCTTGTTCCACCATAAATCAAGCCAACTACTGATTACAGCCACGTGCTACTTCAGAGATTTGCAATACTTGCTCTGATAAGCTCTGGTCTGATAACTATGCTCAACCAGTGCACCCAACAAGTGCAGGCGGCAACACATTTGAAAAGTCACATCACACAACTTTTTGTTGACTGTTACAAAACTAAAAGAGCCTTGCAGCTACCAAGGCTAACATTAGCATGCCGCCAAGGGATAAAGAAAACTCCCCAACACTGCATTTCTGCAATATAGCCTACACAAAGCACGGAGGACAAACTCTTCTTGAGCGCTGCTCTTAATGGGCCTGCTCTTAATGGGCCTCTGCAGTGGCACCAACATGCTTATCAGATCGCTCAGCTGTTATCTCTTCCCTAAGTCATCCTGGCCCTGGTGCTGAAATAGGCGGTAAAGAGTAGACGAGGCAGTACTGCCTATAGAGCCAAACTGATGATACTAGGGAAAGGAAAAGCTGTGACAGTGATGTTTGTCTTAGGCTAAATGACGAATGATATTGAAAAGCAATTGAGTGAAGTCTGTCTTAGCATATTGGCAACAGAAAAAAAATGTTGTTCAAGAAAAAAGGAAGTTCAAAAGGTTTAGATATTCCACACCAAGTTGAAAACAAAAACAAACACTGGTCTAACACACACACACACACGTGGAAGAAAGAAACGGCTGATAACTACACAGGTCTGATTATGTAACTGTAGAAAAGGGAAGAATTCAGCCAAAATGTTTTTTTTCTGTGTTAATTAAAGGTGCTATAAGTCAGCGGTTCCCAAACTTTTTTCCCCGCGGACCACCTTCTACATCCTGACTCGGCTCGCGTACCCCCACCATCCAACACATAAAAAAGTAACTCATTCTATTGACGCATTCCAGGCATCATTGTTTAATTAGCCACCCTACATGATAACATAATCAAAATGTGCAACTGGTCTATGAGCTCTCACATTAAAAAAAACAGTGTGGAGAACCACATTAGTATGGTTAAGTAGCATCTCACTGCAGACCACGCACTGTGGCTTTGGGCAGTCTGTCTCCCAATCCACGTGAAGCCTAGGCCTATATGCCTCATATGCCTGCTATAAGTGATGTAACTCGGTTTCTAAGCTAAAACATTTTGTCACATACAGCTAACATCACCTCACCATCCGCTAGCTGCCTGTGGCCCCGAATACACTGTAAAAAAAAAAAAAATGCGGTCTCCGTGGACAACCTAGGCTCCAAAAATGGCTACAAAACAACTTGGGCAAACCTTGCCCATAAAAACATAAAAAACTGTTGCAGCAAATCACCGACGAGATGCGCTTCTGGGAGAGTTTCAATTGCACGGGAGGGAGGGGGAGGGAGTAGCAAGCTAGCTCTGTTTTGTTTGAACGTCAACAGAACTGACGTTACCCTGCATCGCTTATAGCACCTAATAATCCAAACTCTGAGTAAACACTTTGAATGTCATACTACAATCAGCTGCCTTTTTCATCCTGCTTATCTCATCTTAAGGGCAAACGAACATTGAGTGTTAGACTTCTGCAAAGTTGACGACACAGCAGGTTAAGTTGTAAGAGATTTGAGCTAAAAAGGGTGTGAGTCCCATCATCACATAACATGACGCACTGTGAGATTACAGAGAACAAGTTCAGCAGAACACTGCTTGACCTTCAAGTGTCTCCTACGTCTATTGTTACCACATGACCTCTTTAAGTGTAGAAAAAGGGCTTTCAAATCCGCCAGAATCACAAAAAGCATGCGACAACGGTAAGACTTAAGTCGTTAGTCAGGTCTCTATACAGGGAGGTGCAGCCTAAAAAGAGCCCTCGAACAATATCTACATAACTTGAAACTCTTTCTCTCCCTCACAGGCTGATTACCTTTACCTCTCCTGCATCTTGAGCAGAGAACGGAACAAATGCCACATCGGGCAAATGTGCACCGCTTTCACTTTCCACCAAAGCAAGCGCAAGACGAGGAGGGGGGGGGGGGGGGGTGGTGTGGAGGGGGAGAGAAATAAAAAGAGCATGCATAATTCAGCCACTCAAGTGCCAAAGAAGGGTTGTCGGCGGGGTCCATCCTTCCCTGACGAGATTAATCGCTACAATGGGGCTGAGGAGAGATGATGAGGACTGCCACGGAGGGGGAAGAGAGCCCGACTCCAAGCACAGCATCGGGCTGACAGCAGATCAGCCGCACAGAGGTCTCACCGCCACCACAACAATCAGATTCCAGCGACATTAGTCAGCGCATAGACCTCTGGTCTCTGGGAGAAGTGCTGAAATAGGCGGTAAAGAGTAGACGTGGCAGTACTGCCTATAGAGCCAAACTGATGATACTAGGGAAAGGAAAAGCTCAGAGCTGCGAAGGAACTCATTCATAATCTGACAAACAACTGACAGTGATGTTTGTTTTAGGCTAAATGACGAATGATATCGAAAAGCAATTGAGTGAAGTCTGTCATAGCATATTGGCAACAGAAAAAGAAATGTTGTTCAAGAAAAAAGGAAGTTCAAAAGGTTTAGATATTCCACATCAAGTAGAAAACAAATACAAACCAGAAAAAAACGGAAACTTATTAGTACACTATTTTTCGCACAAGCAAATAACCACAGCCATTCAAATCAAAAGGGACAATCGGCTTTCAGCTTACTTTCCCCAGGCAGCACAATGAACAATGCATTGTCATTCCCCTTGGGATTGCCCTGGAGTGACAATGACATTGACCAAACACACACACACTGTGAGCACGCACGCCACTTTGCAGTCACAGCGAGATTTAAACTTCCCCCAAACGAATCCATAAGCAGGACAACAAGCAACCCAACAAAACCCTTTCAACTGCTCAAAACCTCTAGATGGTTGACAAGAAACACTCTAAGCACCATTACAATATTATTCACTTTGGATTAAAAAAAAAAAAAAAACATCTACCAAATAGCATGACAACATCCATATCCTTCCTCCCCTGCAGTCGTCAGGAACACAAAAGGAAATCACATCCCATGAGACAGGAAACTGATCAGATCAATTAGTTACTGAGCCCTCCCAAATCCCCCCCCCCCCCCGTTAAATCACCTTGCCCACCTGGCGGTCCTCTCCTGACTTCTCTTTTCTGCGGTGGCACGTTCTCCTTCGCCCAGGTCCTGTCCTTGGAGATGCTGACCAGGCCACGCAGGACTATGGTCACAAACTTCTTCATGCTGCCCGGCGCACTGTGCAGCGGCGGCACACGAAGAGCCGCGTCAAGAGAACGCTGAGACGGCACCGCGGACGGAGGAGGAGGAGGGTGAACGACGGCGACGAAGAGGAGGAAGAACGGAGTAGAGCGGAGCCGACTGCCACGACCGAGGAGGAGGCAGAGGAGGAGGAGGAGGCAACAGCCCTGCAGAGGAGCGTTCTGGAGTCGCACACTCTGAGCAAGTACCAACACTGAGCCAGCGAGTGTGTGTGTGTGTGTGTGTGCGAGTGTGTGTCAGAAAGGGGGGGTAGAGAGAAAAAGAGAGAGAAAAGGCAGTGAGAGATAGAGTGAGGGACAGAGAGGGAGGGTGCACATCAAACCATTTAGGAGAGGAGAGGGGTGAGGGTGGGGAGGGGAGGGGAGACGAGACTTCACCATCAGGCCTTACTTTATGCCATTTTTGGTCCCTGGGGGCTAACGTGGTGAAAGCGACATACCAAGAGGGTGGTAATGGGGATGTGCGTGTGTGTGTGCGTGTGTTAGGGCTTTCAGATATAACCTCCGGAGTATATGCGGAGGTTTGTCAAACGGAGGTCCTACCCTTCGGATGATTCAGATATGATGCTAACCTGCGGACCTTATACTGACCTATGTGTGAACAACATACACGCACATTACAGAATCTCCGTGTGGTTGTCGAGTGAGGGGTGGGGGCTTGTAGAGTTTACAAGAGGACGAGAGACGCAGAATATATGCGGCCGCTGTCACAGCTGCTGTTTGTTTACAAAGTGTATGCATTATGTAGGCTAAAGAAGAAAAATCTATTGTGCGTAGGCTAATACTTGAAGTAGTCACGTAAGTGCGCACTTGAAATTGATCTACAGTATTTGTATGTGTGCTTCGAATAAACACATTTATCTGTTTTCAACGTTCAGAATTACTTGGCTATGGAACCCCAAATATGGTTTGCGTTGGAGAGAGCATGCACAAACTTTATGGTACCAGCCAATTCACTCAAGACTTCAAGGCCATCATATACAACGTTTTTAAGCAACACACAAAATACTAACATAACAGTGAAGTGCTTCGTTTTTTCATGGTTTATTTTTCCAAAAGCATCCTCTCCCCATGTGTCTATTGCATTTATGTAAGGAGCTTGGAACAAAGTTGGGTTTTCTTCGTTTTCATTTTCTCTAGGCATATTTATGCTCAAAAAATATCAGCGAGCTCAGCGAGAGGTCATGAGAAGGCTATCAATGAACAGAAAACCGACCGTGTTGGCTAACAATTTATTAAATACTCCTGTTATTGTCGTCAACGACGTCGCTGTAGGCTACTGCCTTTTCAGCGCCTTCTGCTTATGATGATTTGGTCTTTTGAATTCCTTTGGCTTTGCGATGCAGTTGTAGGCTACATCAACGGGTCTCTTGCCGTTCCCTTCATGTGTTCTATCACAATGCTGTATGCCCTCATGGACAGTAGCTCCGTGATGTCTGCATCTTTCCAGGTCGGAGATTTTCTGGACAGCACTATGCCACTCCATCATAACACGGTCATTTAAGTCAGATTCAACCACATGGATGCACGAAAGAAACGTCACCGACACGCCCTCTCACCAGGTGTGAATTTTAACCGCATGTTCTACGCTTCGTTCAGACACAGCACATTTACATAATGTCCGGAGGAAATACTGGGGGGGGGGGGGGGGGCAGTAGAACAACCGGCTAAGTTTGGACCGTTTAACATCCGCGGAACCTCCGGTCTTACACGTATGTCTGAAAGGGCTTTGTGTGTGTGTGTGTGTGTGTGTGTGTGTGTGTGTGTGTGTGTGTAGGTAGATGGTAGGGGTGGTGGGGTATTATTGGGGAGAGGGACTGCTGGCAATGTGACAGACGGTTTGTCACATCGTGTCACACACAGTGACACGCACCCCGCCCAGCAGTGAGGAAAAAAACAAAACAGAAAAACACATCCATCCTGCCTACAAGTTCCAGTGGTCAAGTTTTAGCTTTGAGCTTTGATGGACCGGCGCCGGACCAGAGAAACTGCACGCATCCATGACCCTCACTTTGCCCCTGTCTGAGCAGGGCATTCAGCTGGTCATCACATCTGACAACTCCGGTTACATCACTCCTTACTGCCCAGAATTCTGTTAGTTTTCTCAACTGGAGCAGAAACAGGGTGAGAAATCTGCAAACAACGACATCCACCACCAAATATATTAAAAAAAGAATACAATAGCCTCTATAAGCCCTTGAGATTTGACTGCAGTCCAAATGTGACGAGGGGAAAAAAACTGGACACAAAAAAAGGAGTAAGCTTTAAAGGCACAATCACTGGGAAGTCCTGGGCATTTTAAGCAAGCTGCTAATCCCTCTGGAGGCATTAGCGAATTGGGTTGGTCTGCGTGTCGGGCTGAATGGATGCCCATGTGGTCACTAGGGGAATTGAAGGCTTATGATATGATCTGAGCTTCAGGGTTTTGAACCAAGACCAAACAACCACATCAAATCATCATACTCACGTCAGATTTCCAGTTAGTCCTGACTGTGTGTGTGTGTGTGTGTGTGTGTGTGTATATGCCAATATCCAATATCCAATATCACCTGTTCAAATATTTGTATTGGCAGCTGACAGGCCATGTTGTAGTTTGGCACCATCAGCGACACCAGCAACAAAGAAAATATGCAGTATTTGTACAGCTTTCACTATTCCTGGAATATCAGAAAATGAGCTCAGTGGCATTAAAAATACAGGCAAGATCACCCCATACTTATCCCATAGCTTATAAAAATTTGATATTTTCTCCTCTTCTCAGATGTCAGTCTGTGATGCCGGATTACTTATCTACTGACAAATCCCTGAAATATTCCATGATATATCTACCAGATGGAGACTCTGCATTATACATGGCAAATTAAAGCAACATGAAGGCAGAGAAGAAGATTTTCTGGAGGAGGAAAACTAAGTCAAAAAAGAAAAAGTTTTCCTCCCCTGGACCTTGTAGCACACTGTGTTCATCTCCTCCTTTCTTGGGAGAGACCAGAATCAGACACATGCAAAGAGGAAACAGTGAAATCACTTAATACATGGCGTCCTTCCCTCTATCTAACAATCACCTTGTTTACCTTGGTCCGTCTCTCTCCCTCTCTAGTAACAAATACATTCTAGATTCCACCGTAGCATTCCAAGGCACGTCTATGGTGCATACAAGTGAAAACAATCTGCTGCTGCTTGCACGATACAATGACATAACATGGCAAAAAAAAAAAGGCTGGCTGGCAATCCAACTTCACACGCGTCTAACGGTGACAAACCTGTGAGACCGGACGCAACAATGCACTTGACAACTCAACACAAAAACCATGCGACATCAATTAGAGATTTATTGTAGTTGTTAATAGCCTGTCACTTGGTCATGTTTACTGACTAGCTATATCACGAGGGCACATGGCTCCACAAAAATAACATCATGAGGTAGAAGTGACCTTGTGGAGCAGATGGTATCAAAAAGTGGATCAACTTTGTGCTGGCAGACAGACGTCCTCCCTCCCAATCTTGAAAATATGGTGAGTCTGCCTCCTAAGCATCCTTCAGTGAGGCATGCTGCTGACATTAACCAAAAAAGGTAGCTTATCAAGGCCCTGCTCACCGTGAATCATCAGGAAAGTTCTATGGTTCAGGAACCCAGGCAAACAGGGGGAGAGCTCTCATTGGGCATTTATAGACTCCTCTACAGTGCAGTATCACTTGATGTTTGATAGACTGGGCTGGCATGAACTGCAAATCTCCACCCGGTCATGAAGGGCATCGTTGCTATGAAAATCCAGATTGCAAAACAAAACAATGTCTGGGATTGAGAATATGGCCGCGTTCCAGAGAGCTGGCAGTGTTCTCTCTCTCCATCGGCCTAGATAATTTCATGTGGCGTTGCCCGAGGCACTCTATCACTGAAAATTAGCAGAGGACGAGGTGGCACTGTATACATGACATTCTAGCCGTGCCAATCCTCAGGATTAGCGGTCATTGTTTATTGTCTTCGGCCTTCTACAATCCCGCAAAAACAGAGGGGGTTGGCCCCAAACTCGCCTCGATTCTGAAATTAAAAAAACGAGAGTAAAATACACAACCCTAATATCGTACAAAAAGATGTTTGGGTTTTTAATAACAACAAAGACAGTGAGCCTGGTGAAAGCTTGCTTTTGTTAGCAGTGCTTATTAAACCAATCCTCGTCTTCAGTAAAATGGAGAATAGAAAAGAGAAATGCAGGGGGAAAAAATTGTTCAAGAAATCCTGAAGAGAGTTAAGTCCCAGTCTGAATTGAGCGTCCATAAATGGTAACATCCCCAGAAAAGCCGTGGTTATCAGGGACCTGAGAAAGGGACACTCTCTCAGCAAGCCCGCTCCACTGCTTCAAAGCTCTTGTGACAAGAAGCATTCATATTTGAGGAGCTTCAGAATTCAAAGGGCGCCAATCCAGCTGACCACATTAAGAAAAGAGGGTGAATATGTGAATAATTGAAACTGGGCTGACTGAAGGGAGACTATCCTTCCGCCTCTGCAGTCACACATACACACACACACACACACACACACACACACACACACACACACACACACACACACACACACACACACACACACACACACACACACACACACACACACACACACACACACACACACACACACACACACACACACACACACACACACACACACACACACAAGAGAAAGATGGACTCATTGTCACAACCTGAAACTTTTAAGCGTTCCAGTTTCAGAAACCCAACCTTGAATTCTTCACAATCCAACATGATTCTCCAATTCAACCACAACAACAAAAGACTGTACTTAACGGAGGGTGTTTTCAAATCAGCATATTGGTCACAAGTCAGCTCACATGGAAAGCAAACAGGCACACATCAGAGTGATTAAATCACATCACTGACTGATAAACCCTGGCAAAGGCACTGTATGAGTCTAGGAAGGCCTGGATGTGAAGAAGCTCCGACCGCACTGACAGATCGATCTCTGGATTCCCCCAACAACAGCGCATTAGCCAGCATGGGCCTCAGCATGGCCACTATTGGCTGGCACCATGTCACATGATAGGGGGCATTGGGGGGAGCAGGGCACGGGGTGTGCTCTCTGGCTGACTGGCTGTGTGACACTGATGCCACCGAGAAGCCGCGAGGCCACCCACGTCAACCCGGCGCAGATCTGCCAAACGGGCAGCAGTCATTGGCCCCTTCGAGTTCCGGGAGTCACTCTGATTGGCTGGAGGGGTGTGGGGAGGCGGGACACCGTTTAGACTTTGCAACTGAGAGAAAGAGACCAGTGCCCGCAAAGCTGACAAAATTGACGCATTCCTCAGGAAGAACTGCCTGAAAGAGACAGAAATCTGAGGGAAAAAAGGGCAGAAATGACAACAGAGAATCAAACCAAAAAACAAAAAAGGAAGCGTTGGCAGTGCTATCCAGACAGTGAATATTTTTAATCTACTGACCGCTGTGACAAGCCTCCTGTCCTTGTGTCCTTCTGCATCTGAATCATCTTCCAACACTCACATAAAGGATCCCATCATTGGGATTATTTCCATTGTCATACCTGCCCACGGACTACAGGTGGAAATTAGCAATTGTTGCTATATCCTGACCAAACACATATTCTCTTGTATTAATGTTTATTTGTGCATTGACCTTGTTTTAAATAAATACATTTCCAATTCCAATCAACATTTAGTGCAATTTAGTTACCTAACTTGATTGGCCAAAGATGTCAAGCCTGACACAAATGTACATCCACCTGCACGGTGCGCAGCTTGACTCATCCATAAGTGATCAACCGTATGCTACACAGTCTCGCTAACTACCGAGTCCTCAGCCCCATTGCATGCTTTAGTGTCTCAAAGGTGGATCATCAGACGCTTGTGTCTCTGTGTCTTTGAGGCTGGGGAAATGATTTTCCATTTAAGGGCAATACAACACACAACACTTTTGGGTCATTCCGTGTCAAATCATCCAGTGGCTGACAGGTCACCCTCTCCAAAAAAATCAGAAAAAAAAAATCACAGGTGTTTGTAGACCAAACCTATGCATAAACCTTAAATAATATATCTGAATCACTAATGGTTCCAAAACTACATACAAGAGCAATTCAACTATGAACCATAAACTGTGTGTTTAGATTGGATATGTGCCGCAAACAAGTGACTCTTTTACTCTTCCATTGTATTAAAAGAGCACCACATGTGGTGCAAAGTGGTACTGCAGATCCAGTACAAATTCAGTGGATTTATAGACAATATTTTTCAAAAATCTTATCTCAATGAAGAAACTCAGCAACAAGCCCAAGTTTTGGACAAATGATCCTCACATACAGAATGGTATATAGTAAAATTTAAACAGTTAACTGTCCACGTGATGAAATGAGAAGATGAAAACAAGCTTTTTGAAAATCAAGCCCAATTTGAAAAAAAAAATGCTCTGAAAATATGGTAATGATACTAACCAAAGCATGGACATAACCTTATAATCCATATATGAGTGGGGAAAAAATCTGATGAATTTGTGTCACATACTTTTTGAATGAGAAGCCCTCAAAGGTGATGATGTCTTTTCACATAATGAATTTAAAGCCATTTTCAGAGGGGAAAGTACACAAGATACATCTGATCCGATTGGATTTTTTTTAATTCAATAGGAAAATTTACTTCTATTTACATAATTTCACTAATGTGTGTGAAATACCAAAAGAGCCAATAATGTTGGAAGTTGAACAAAAAGGATTGTTCACCACAATGCTTAAAATGACTTGAAGTTTCAAAGGGCTGTAGTTTTGCAACGATTAGTTATACAGATATACTATTTAAGATTTATGTACAGATTTGGAGGGGGTCACCTGCCAAATTTTGCTGAAATTGGGTGATTTCACACGGAATTACCCTTTTTAGAATTAAACAGAATGACCACATCTGACAACCACAGGGGTAAGAGGGAACAGACAGTCCCTTGATCATAATCAATCCGCACTAATTAAAACCAAACATACTCCCACAGTGAATTCCACCCCCACAGCATACACATACACACACACAAAAACACCCAATACACCACAGTCCCGGGGCATACATGTGCATGTAAACACATGCGAACAACCCCCTTTGCTTTGGACTCAAGGGATTATTTTGAGCCCCTATATGATGGAATATTCTGCTTTGTGTTTGCAAATGCAGATTCAGCTAGGCTACCATGCTGAGTTATTAGCCAACGCTTTCAGGGTAGATCAAGGTTTTCAATTTCCACTTTCGTGCCAATTTGGAAACTAAAGCGGAGCGGCACAAACAAAACAGCTATGTGCTTCAGAAATCCTTTAAAAAACGCTAAACCGTTGACGAAAGCAGAGTGAACATCACTAGCAGAGAGCAATAGAGGCCTAATTTAATTTGACGGCTCTTGCAGCTGGATGAAACTAAAAAGCACCATCCAAGCAAGAAACTGCAGCAAACAACAATCATATCCTCAACTCTCATTCGCAAACAGAGACCACAACAGAAAACAGTGGCACTCACAAACCTCTAATGGTCCACTTCC